>NW_020524643.1:0-117243 GCF_003368295.1 Carassius auratus
TAAAAGAAGCAAAATCAAAAAGATCTCTCAGCAAATGCAAATTGTCTGTAATAGATCTACCGTTGACAATAAGACTGGTCCTTATGTATGATTTGTTGCAGTACAATATTTAAATCTTTTGGCTAGGCATTTGGAGAGAATCTTATACTCTGAACATATGTGCCACCGGCCTCCAATTCTTTAATAAAGTTAAGTCTCCTTTTTTGGAAGCAAAGTTAAAACCGCACGCTGGCAACTCTTAGGGAGACTTCCTTCATAGTTGATTCCTGAAGAACTTTAAAAAAGTCATTCCCGATGACAGTCCACAAGCTCCTATAGAACTCAGTAGGAAGACCATCTATTTGGGTGTACGGCCTAAAGAGAGTTCCATCACCGAGGCAGTAACCTCATCAAAAGTGAGTCTCTTTTCCACAAATTCCTTCTGCTCTGAATTAAGGACAGGGAGATCCTGTAGAAGTTCTTTTCTAGCATGTCCATCTGAGTTTTCAGCAGCAAAAAGAGTAGAGTAAAAATCTACAGCCAGTCTGCGCATCTCCACCGGATCAGAAGTGATACGCCCAGCACTGTCCTTCAGGCTGTACATCTGCTTATCTGAGCAGCTTTGCGTTCCAAATTAAAGAAAAAAGAAGTGGGAGCATCCATATCTCTCACTGTTAAAAACCTGCTCCTTATGAGCGCACCCTTTACTTTTTTATATTTAAATCGAACTTAAGGAAAGTTTCTTTTCAGTCCACTTTTCTTGTAAACCAACAACATTGTTACCAGTCATATTTCTCTCAATAGCAATAATTTCTTGTTCCAGTTGTTCCAATGTCTTCTTTAAACACAAAGTGGAATAAGAAGCATATTGCTGACAAAACAATTTTATGTGTGCTTTCCCCACTTCCCACCACTGAATTATGCTATCAAAACGGGCCTTTTCCACTTTCCAACTTTCCCCAAAAAACTTAAATTTCTCAATAAAAAGTTTATCTTCTAAAAGTTTTATGTTGAAATGCCAATAATAACTTTTGTGAGGTCTTATGTCCAAGACACAATCAACTCACACAAGACACAATAAGTTTTATGATCATAGAAGGATATGGGTACAATAGTTTATTTCTAACTCTATTTCTCATATTTCCAGATACATAAAAACGGTCCAAACGTGCAGCAGAAATCAGACCAGTGCCGACTTTCACCCAAGTGTACTGTCGTGTTGAAAGATTGTGCTCTCTCCAAACGTCTAAGAAATTCAGGTTCCCAATCACACTGGCTAAACAGCGTGCTGACTGTGAATGCGGCTCCTCCCCATTTCTATCAAGTGTAAAGTCCACTGTGCAATTCCAATCCCCACCCAAAAATCATCATTCTGGTTTTGCCTTAAATAGTGTTTCAGCTTAATAAAGAGTTTAATTCTATCAGGGCCAGTATTAGGGGCATAAATGTTCACGAACAAAAAGAAAAAAACACTTATTTCTGCCCTTACAATTAGCAACCTTCCGGGTTCTAACTCATGTTTCATTAAAATTTTGGCTTTAAGAGCAGGGGAAAAAAGCACAGCCACCCCTGCACTTAAATTGGTCCCATGACTGAGAACATGTTCACTCTCCCACCACAGCCTCCACTCTAACCCATTGCTTTGATTACTATCGAGTCTCCCTGAAGGAAAATAACATTCAGCTCTTTCAAATTAATTATTTCTGTTAACAAATGATCTTTTCTTACATCCCTCATCCCATTCACATTAAGGGATCCCAATCTTAAAGATCTCCATAAAGACAAAAATGGAAAAGAAAGACAGAATAGAAAAGAAAAACTGATACAAGTCAGTATATTCATTTTGCTTTCCCTCTTTTTAGCCTCTCTTTTTGTGTTAAAATGCCTGCTTGTCTAATGGCAGTAATATGTTTCTTCAGCCGAAACCACTTTTGTTGTGAAATTTCATTGTAACTACAGACTTTTCGTGCCCTCATCACAGAAGATACAAACTAATCGAGGTCGGGGAAAAAATTGCGGACTTCTACAAACCTCGCTACCTTTGTTTTGTCTAGAAAGGCATTAACTTTTCCTCAAACAGAGTACATAATCGCTTGATCATATTCTCCTAGCCATATCCGTGGAATTTGACCATTGTGGCAATCACTCTTAATAGCGGATTCCATCAGTTTTCGGAGAATAAATGTCGTAAGCTCATTCACGCCAGGCCCTCCTCAGACCCTCCTGCTGTAGCGCAGCAGAGGATACACACATCTCTTCATCACCGCTAGTAACATCAACAACCAGTGTTGAGTACTCGAGACTCGGGACCTCGGTCTTGGACTCGGTCTCGGAGACCGTATTTTAATGGTCTCGGGTCTTGTCATGGACTCGTGTGCATTTTGACTCGGTATGACTCGGGACTCGAACATATTAGGAATCGGACTATATGCCCGATCCACTCGAGTCCCAATCAAAATATTTCATGATTCATTACTGTATGATTAATGTTTATTTAAATTGATGTATTGATTGACACATCCAATGACTGGGTGATTTTCTTGTGACGGTGAGACGTAAGCCAGCGACACCCACGGGATTCGCATGGCGCAAGCGTCTCAGCTGCGTGGCGTGTCTGTTTTTAATTCGGCTCCCATGTTAACAGGTTAGAGCTTGCAGGACTGCCTGCGTGAGACGCGCATCCCAGGCGCAGCTCGAGCCGCGCGGGAAAATGCGTGCATGCTAGAAATAGACCCGACGCCTATTTTCACGCGAACACGCGCTGGTTGGAAGCGTTTCCAGGCAAAATAAACTAGGAAAATATGTTTATATGTCACTTGTTCATTATGTACACAAATACACATTAATTCATGACATTTTGATTATTTGAAAGTCTATAGGTTGGCATAAATTCAGATATAAATGTAATTTAAAAATAAATAATTATCGATTTTCAAATATTGCACCTGTCAAACATACTCTGTTTTGCAAGAGCCTGGTTTTTCGGCGGCCTCTCTCTATGTCACCTATAGCAGAAGCAGCGCGCTAGCGCTGCGTCAGACACGCTTCTGGTGTGTAAAGACACAGAAAACGCGAAGCAGCCACCACGCTTCTAGCACGCAGCAGAGACGCCACGCAGCCAGTGTGTCACCGGCCTAAGTTACCCTCCTGCCATCCGCCTGTATTGATCCCGCTTTCCAGAAATCCACATTGCTACATTATTTCTCTCAACTGTGTTATTTTTTACAAAGTAGGACAAAATGGTCACAGAAAAAAACTAATATTGTTTAATTAAATTATATAATGAATACAGACACAGACTGACTGTCTCAACACTAAACATCTCCCCCCGAAAAAATGTCTGACAGAAGGCATTGAACTTATATGGCATTTCAACCAGCTTTCTTCCCCTTGCACATACACACTTTTGCATGAAATTTTCCTGGACAGTCAGTCGGCTCTTGTGTGTATGCCCTCCGTAACTAAAAAAAACTTTGACTAGTGTGTATTTTACCCTGCATTAAACCCACCATCCAGTGAAATTAGCATTAGATTATCCGTTGCTGTTACAGAAAGTGATGAAATGGTAACTTTTGTCAGTCCCCGCTTCCTCTGCACCAATAGAGAGAGTTTTTAGTCTGGGTGGATTGATCATGAGACCACATCATGCTTGGTTGGGTAGCTGGATGGTCTCCTCACTTATTATTTTGAAAAGTAATTATGCCCATCTTTAATCTTCACAACATCTAAAGTGCACATAATCCAAGACATTTTCAGGATATTAGCAGTCATTAGTTAAGCTTCAGGGTTAAAAGTTATGTAAAAGCTGTTACAGTTGAACATTTACAGGTATAGTGGTACAGTAATGTTACTTGTACTAGAAGTGTTATGTGGAATTACAATATAGAGTCGTACAGTAATGTTATGTGTACTAGAAAGGTTATATGGATGTGTATAGTGGTACAACAATGTTATGTGAAAATGAGCACTTAATATTGACAAGTAACAATTCATAATTCTAATAAAATTACCTTTACACCACATACTATGTGGCCCTTTTACCCTTTATTGTTTCCATCATACATTTTACATACTCTTGAAGATTTCTTTAGGTCTTGTCTCAGACCCAATCTCTCTGGTCTCGGTCTTGACTCGGACTCGACCCTTTCTGAACTCGGTCTTGACTCGGACTCGACCATCTCTGGACTCGATCTGGACTCGGACTCGAATGAGCCGGTCTCGACTACAACACTGTCAACAACAGCCATAGACTCATTCTCTATTCCTCCAGTAACAGAACCAAGCTGTTCAGTGCTCAAAGGGTTTCTAAAATCACTCTCAGTATTTCCAGAACTACATCCAGGCTTTTCATTACCCCATCGCACTCACCTCATTCTGTCCCTTTACTTCAGCAGCTCCCTCCACCTGTTCAGGGCCTTTTCTTCCCTTCTCCTTCGTTTGAAGAGCAGAGTTATGTATATCCATATGAGATGTGGACGGGCGCGAGTCATTTAACACTTCTTTGTGCGGACACGAAAAGCGTTTGTGCCCCAGGTCACCGCATACAAAACATTTAAGACTCTCAGTGCTAGCATACACCATGTATGAATTATCTCCATGGGAAACGCGGAAAGAAACTTCTAGTGTGCGCTCTGGTGATGTTAAGAATATATAAACGACACGTCTAAAAGAGAGCACATGTTTAAGCGAGGCATTTTTGCACCCTAATGGGATCATTTTAACTGGACTCGTGATCTTTCCGAATCTCGTTAATTCTTTAATGATGACATCATTAGAAATAAACAGAGGGACATTCGAAATGGTAATTTTAGTGGCTGGAGCGGACAACGGGGTGACCGGTACAAAAGCTTCATTCACCCATATTCCGCTCACAGTCAGCTGATTCACTAAAGCTTCACTCGTCAGAAAGACAACAATCGCTTTGTTCATTCGCGAGGCCGATAGTATATTATCGAACCCGACTTTCTCTCCTACTATTAACAGCAACTCTTTGACTGTAACACCTGGGTCTGACGCACACCTGCACCCATTATGCAGTGAGAGAACAGGTGGCGTTCCCTGCTCGGGAGCTGCCGCCATCCCGGCGTTTACAGTACCGCAACACTCGCGGTACACCAAAGGACGACCAATTCAAAAAAAAGAAAACAGACTATAAAGAGGGAAAAAACTTACAAGAATACTTGCTGCAATCACTCGCTGCATTCACGCACGTGCCTCTCACACCCCACGCCACACTCTCGCTACCCAGCATGCAACACACCAGAGAGAATGAAAGACTGAGAGATCACAGAATGAGCTCAGGTAAGAAAATCATACACAGTAACTTTTGGAAGCCAACAACGGATCAAATCATAGCAACACTTTAAAGCAGCATTTAAATCTCCATAGAAAAGTGATACTTGCATGGCCCAGCGTGCGTGTGCTGGTCCTGGCCCAAGGCCGCGCCGAGGGACTCGCGGGAGCAACGAGGGTCGCACAGGAGAGCAGCGTGTCCGAGAACGAAGAACGAGAAGAAGAGAAGAGAGGGCGGACCTTGTTCGGTCGATTCTTATTGCTTGGGATGGTTCACGCCTCTTTTCGCGTGAACAACCAATGAACGTCCGCGATCTGAAGTGGAGGGAAAGTTCCTTTGTCTCTGTGGAAACACCCACCCTACTAACTTTGGGGGTTGTTAGATTTCAGCAGTGATATTCTAGCAAGTTCTTAATTCAAGATTAATACATTTTTCCTTACTTTGCTTTAGATAAATGGGTCTGTCAAAGCATGACGATTACACAGATACCAAAAATAATATATATATAAATGATCAAAACATGAAAATACATTCAAATGCAGAATTACCCACATTTAAAGTTTTGATTAACACATGATAAAACTGCAGATAGTCCCAATTTATATGGGAAACCTCTAATGTACCGAAAAAACAATACTATATACATTTAGACTACATTTGAGTACATTTTACCATTCTTTTGTAAGGGTTAGATTTCCTGTCCTGTTGCCCAGGGGGGTCATAAAGTTTATGAGCTGCAAAGGAGTGGGGGTTACATAAACATGACTATTTGAGAAAGAGTTAGACTGAGGAGAAACATTTCCACTTATAAGTCATTACTTTATCCATTTACCCAGGATTAACCATTTTTATGGAATACACAAACATTCAAAATACATATTAATAAGGACTTACAAAAGTAAGGAACTTTAAGAAAGGTTTCTTTTTGTGTGTGTGTGTGTGTTAAGGAATTTGGGGGGTTTTCAGGTCTCCTTTGAGGCTCGCATAGATATCGTAAAATAATTTAAGTCCAGCCAGGCTGGCGCCAGGCCAGGCATTTAGTGCAAAAAGGGTTTCATTTGTATGCCTGAATTTAACCCATGAATCGATGACCTGCATATGCGTTACATTTGTTATACATTATACAGGTTCACACGTACTCCGATTGCAGTGTGTAAGCGGTGCAAAAGCAGCAGCGAGAGCGTGTTATTGTAAGCCGAAAGCACATTAAAATAATGCACGAGCGCGAATCTCTGTTCTCACACAGACTTCCTTTGCTCTGTCACAAAACCAGACGTGCTTGCCCGGAGAGAGTGCGCGCACTTAAAGCGTGTCTCCTCTCACTTAAACTGCGTCCTGTGCACTCACAATTCTCTCTATGCTCATGTGTTAGATATTAATTATTTTCGCACATTTTTATTTCTAGCCTTTCACCGCGTGCAGTGTGAACACTCTGATCCGTTAACATGGGCTCGGAAAAAAGGCGCATCACAAACAGTGTGTGAACCTGGAGTAATGCCCAGTCTGTTCTGTTCTGTCAGGGCCGCGAAAAATCGTGCTATAAAGCGATTTAGTAATCGCGATGCTCAAATTGTGATTTTTATGACGATTTCGATTAATCACACAGTCCTAGAATGGACTGGCAATGAACAGAAAATAACTCGGGCTGGCACCGCTCAGCTAAATGGGAAAACCAGATCCAGCTCAACAGACAGTCAGCGGAGCAAGCAGTCAGAGGGAACACATTGACAGCCATTTATGTCGAGCTTGTTGGCAGCCATTTATGCACGTTTTAATTTGTTGTTCTGTAGCATATGCAGCAAAAATATTGATAAATAAATAATAATAAGATAAATTGGTGGTTTAATCTTAAACCAATCGGCCAGCTCAAATAATGGAAGCATAGTAACAGGTTAACAGTTATTTATTTAATTATATATATATATAAAAATGATGTTATTATGTTATAACTTAGACATTTTTATTTTGTTCATGTTTAAAATTGCTTTTTTTTTGGTTCCATTACCGGTGTTCTGTTGAAGAGCTGTCTCTGGTTCTCTTCATTATCCTTGTCTTGACTGTTAGAATGTGTTTTGTGACTGTTTTTAGGTCGTTACTGGGAGACAGTTCAGAGGTTAAAGATAAATCAGTTTTATGGAGCTCCTACTGCCATCAGATTACTTATGAAGCATGAGGAAAACTGGGTGAAGAAATATGACAGGTCATCACTGAAGACACTTGCATCTGGTAAGCTTACAGAGGTTTAGTAAATAAATAAATACAAATAAATTAATAATACAGATATTGTAATGTTTTTGGAGGTATAATATAATATATTTTGTGATAGTATACTACCATTGAAAGGTTTGGGGTCGGTAATATTTGAAAAAGAAAACCATGTACTTGCAAGGATGCATTAAATTGATCAAAAGTGATAAAGACATTTATAATTCTACACAAATATTCTATTTGTTTGTCCTATTAACTTTGTATTGATCAAATAACCCTGTAAAATGTATTATGGTTTCAACAAAAATACAGCATCACAACTGTTTTTAACATTGATAATAATAAGAAATATTTTTTTATCATCAAATCAGGATCATGTGGACACTGAAAACTAACAGTTCCAACAGTTTGTTTATCAACTTTCTCTGAAAGTCTGTGTGTATTTTTAGCAATGTATTACGACTTACCCCCAGGTTACTTTCTGTCATAGGAGGGATAAGTGCATTGCAAGGGCACAGTGGGGAAGGGGAATTAATCATCTTTTCAGGGTTTGAACTGAAGACCTTTGTGTTAACGGCCCAAAAATTGTACTTCCAACACCATGGTATAGTCAGCTCTTTATGGGAGAGAGTTCGGCCACTGTTCAAATTCAGCCTGCTTACGCTGGATGATTTTTAATGAGTCTAGTCACACAGCCTTTGAGATCAACAATGGAAAATCTGACTTTGTGCCAAACATTAAGGACACTAGACTACTTCGCAGCCGTTCTGGGTTTTGTTTGTCCCTTTAGGGCCTGTCAGTTGAAAAGATAGAACTAAGATTTCCTTGAATTGGCAAGTCACTCAATCAAATCAACTTAGAGGCAAGTTTTTAAGTGCAGTGTTTTGGTTGATGAATTTGTCAATATAAATGACCATGTGAATGTGTGATCTGTTGACAGTTGGAGAGCCCATTAACCACGAGGCATGGGAGTGGTTTCATAATGTGGTCGGGGATGGACAGTGCCCTCTGGTGGACACATGGTGGCAGACTGGTAAAACGAACACCCCACGAGACTCTTCTTGTCCGAGTATCGTACCCTTAGTCCTTAGTCTAGCAGCACTGATGGGATGATTTACACCATGTGTGATGTTATTTAGAAATAAATGGATGATTCACTGGGCTCTCTCTCTTCAGAAACCGGCGGGGTGTGTATTGCCCCACTCCCAGCTGAACCAGGAGCAGAGATCCGGCCTGCAATGGCTATGAGACCCTTTTTTGGCATACAGCCGGCACTACTCGGGGAGAAGGTGAATTAAATTCTTCAACAACACATCATTACAGAAGCACATCCACCTCAAAGTAAAAAAATGTAAAATGTCAAAAACAAAAAGACAACTGTCAGATATGAATTGACATTGTGAGATACAGTGATAATTGCGAGAAATAAAGTAGCGATTGTGAGATGTGCTGTAAATCCCCAATTGTAAGATGCAGTAAGATTCTAAAATATAAAGTTAAAATTCTGAGAGATAAAAGTCATAATTGTGAGGAATTATGTTTCAGTAGAGATATCATAATCTAAAATAAAGTTATATTGTAAAATAATAATTCATAATTGTGAGAAATTTGCAATTGTAAAGATATAGTCATATTCTGAAAGTTACAATTTCAAATTAAAAGTCAGAATTGTTAGAAATAAGATTGCAACCATGAGATATAGTTGTCTAAAAAAAAAGAAAATTATAGTTATGAAATAAAAAGTCATAAATGTGAGATATAAAGCTGCACTTATAGAAAATAAAGCACAGTATAGTCATAAACTGAAAAAATGGTTACAACTGAAATAAAAAGACATTTGTGAGATATAAAGCCCCGTTTGCAAGAAATGGTCACAATTGTAAAATATAGTAATAATCTGTCAAATTAAAAAGTCACAATCACAAAAAAGTGACTGTTGAGAGATACAGAGGCATAATAAAACTCACACTGTCAGACTTGTCAGTTATAACAAATAAAGTCACAGTTGTTGTATATAATGTCCCAGTGTGATATATAAAGTTACAGTTGTGAAACGGTCACATTGTGAAATATAAAGTCAATTACAACAAATTAGTTCTAATTAGCTCTTTACTTCCTGGTTTTTCTAATGTAGTTAACACCTGTTCTAGAAAGTTGCTAGCAGACTATCCGACCTAAAGAGGGTTATATTTGTCTTTTGCTCTGCCTGGTTCCGCCTGAATCCATGCGTCCAGCTTGATTAAAGAAAGCTTTGTGTTACAGACAGTGATGAACTTTGAACTCTCAAATTCTCTACTGCAGCTGGAAAAAAAAGTGAAATAATGCATGCTGAAGTGCATGCAGTCTCCTCTGAGGCGCTCTTTTGTTACGCTCCCGGGCTATTCAGAGAGATTTTTACCCCCTCCCATTAAGATGGCGCCAGTGTGTGGGGCAGGCCGTCTGTTGTCTCTTGCCTTAATCGTGTTTGTGTTGTTTTTTACTAACTACTTTTAACAATGTGGACTCTCTACTTGTGTATGATCGCCAGATACTGCTGAACATTAGATTAAATATGGAAAATATGCTAATTTATAATTCTGGTGGATCGAAAACCTTACCTCACCTGCATGAGTTACCTGCGTATCTCTGCCGAACGCCGTTTCCTGCTCGAAAGAAAAAGCGACGTAAACGTCGGGGGAAACGTGGCGGCCTGCTGATAAAAATTAAATCCCGTCTGGCAGTTTCCCGTAATCTCCGTAGAACATTAGCGGAGTATCAGATAGATGACTGCAACTATATTTCCATGCGGTCTTTGGATCCTGTCCACACCTGGCTGGTACCGGTGGTCGACGCAGACAAGGAGTCCAGGGCTCCCCGCTCCGTGTCTCCCCGCTTCCGGAGAGGTAGAGTTAACACATCGTGCCTACGGGTGTTGGATGGTGAGCCCCGGATAGCAATTAACCCAGCTCCGGCCAGGATTGCCCTGGTAAATGCCAGGTCGCTGGTAAACAAAACTTTTATCTTAAATGACTTTTATACCTCTAATAACTTGGATCTACTGTGCGTGACTGAAACCTGGATGAACGAGGGTGAGTTAAGCCCCTTTTCGGAGGTTTTACCTTTAAACTGTGACTTTTTTAACTCTCCACGACTTACAGGACGGGGTGGTGGAATTGCGATTATTTTTAAGGAAAAATTAAACTGCCGGCGTGTGATGTGCAACTTCTACTCAAGCTTTGAGCTGATTGTATTTGAGCTGAATCAAGCTGAACCAGTGCTATGCGCTGTGATTTATCGTCCTCCCAAATACCATAAAGACTTCATAAACGACTTTTCCGATTTTCTGGCTGAAATCATGCCGAAGTATGACAGAGTTTTAATTGTTGGAGATTTTAACATCCATATCTGTTGTCCCTCCAAGCCATTGGTTAAAGACTTCTTAAATCTCACGGAGTCGTTTAACTTGATGCAGTTTGTGGCTAGCTCTACACATGAGCACGGACATACATTAGACCTGGTTTTATCGTGTGGTCTACCTGTTAACAATATTAATGTTTGTGATGCTACTTTTTCTGACCACATGCCTGTGTTATTCGAGATTTCTTGTTTCTGTAGTGCTAAACCATGTGCTCCTGCTCGTCGCTGTCGCGCATTTAACTCTTTAACTGCAGAACGGTTTACTGATGTTTTTAAAAGCGCAAATATGGCCTTCTCAGTGTCCACTCAGCATTATAATACTGATGAGTTAACATCATTGTTTTATACTTCTTGTCAGAATGCACTGGACATTGTTGCCCCTTTCAGGACTCTTCGTGCTAAGTCAAAATCTGAACCATGGCTAAATGACATTACCCGTGCTGCTAGGCAGGAGTGCAGGAGAGCGGAACGCAAATGGAAAAAAGATAGGCTGCAGGTTTCGTCTGAGATCTTGAAAGACAGCTTGTTTAAATATCAAAAAACTGTAAAAATGGAAAAGTCAAGGTATTTCTCAAATGTCATCGCAAATAATTCTCATAAACCTCGTGTTCTGTTCAACACTATTAATTATGTTTTAAATACATCTCAACAAATGAGTTTGGAATTTTCCAAAGAAACATGCGAAAACTTTTTGCAGTTTTTTAATGACAAGATTGTGACTGTTAGAGCCAATATTGTTCACCCTTCTGCTGATATGTCTTCTTTCTCTGTGTGCTCTTTTGTTTTTAATCAGTTTGAGCCAGTGTCTCTTGCTTGTTTAAAAGACATCATTGACAAAATGAATCCATCTGTTTGTCCCACAGACATTATTTCCCCAGATTTCCTAAAAAAGGTTTTTGACACCCTTGGCCCTAAAATACTAATAATTGTAAATAGTAGTCTCATTCATGGAGTTGTACCCCTACATTTTAAACACGCAATAGTGGAACCACTGATGAAAAAACCCAATCTGGATTCATCGGTTCTTACTAATTTTAGACCCATTTCGAAACTTCCGTTTCTTTCCAAAATATTGGAAAAAGTTGTTTTTAAACAATTAATGTCCTTTCTAGACTTACATGGTTTGCAAGAAATGTATCAATCTGGTTTTAAATCACTCCACAGCACAGAAACGGCCCTGTTAAAAGTTTATAATGATTTATTATTGGCCACTGACACAGGTAACTATGCTGTTCTTATGCTGTTAGATCTTACTGCTGCTTTTGACACTATAGATCACAATATACTGATCTCTCGTCTTGAGCATTGTGTTGGTATAAAGGGTGCCGCGTTACAATGGTTTAGATCTTATCTGGGTGAAAGAACTTTCTCGATACGTCTTGGGGAATTTGTGTCTTCTACTGCATCTCTTGTATGTGGAGTCCCTCAGGGTTCCATTCTTGGACCCATTTTATTTTCCTTATATATATTACCTTTAGGGTCCATATTTAGGAAACATGGCATCTCATTTCACTGTTATGCAGATGACTCGCAACTCTATCTGCCTTTAAAACGAAACAATGCAAACTCTATAGCACCTTTGTTGAGATGTCTTGAGGATATTAAAGCCTGGATGGCCTCTAATTTTTTAAAGTTCAATGAAGATAAAACTGAAATCATTTTGTTTCGACCTGGTGGTACCATCAATACCCCTGATGTAGATCTTGGCGACTTAAAGTCATATGTGAAGCCCGTTGTAAAAAACCTAGGTGTTTTAATGGATGGTGACTTTAAACTAGATAAACAGATTAATTTGGTAGTTAAATCGTGTTTTTATCAGTTAAGGCAATTATCTAAAGTCAAGTCATTTGTATCTTTTACTGATTTTGAGAGGGTCATCCATGCTTTTATATCATCCCGCCTGGACTATTGTAATAGTCTCTATGTAGGCATTGGTGAGGCATCTCTAACACGTTTGCAGAGGGTACAAAACGCGGCTGCACGTTTATTGACAGGGACACGCAAACGAGACCACATTATACCTGTATTAGCTTCCCTTCACTGGTTGCCAGTTCGTTTTAGAATTGATTTCAAGATTTTACTTTTAGTCTTTAAATCATTAAATAATACTGCTCCTAAATACCTCTCAGATCTATTACAGCCATATGCTCCATCCAGAGCACTTAGGTCTGCTGGGCAACTGCTTTTAGTTTCCCCCAATGCAAGATTAAAGAGCAGAGGTGACCGTGCCTTTGCAGTAGCGGCCCCGAAACTCTGGAATAATTTACCTTTGTACATTAGGCAGGCATCTTCACTTGCTGTTTTTAAATTACATTTAAAAACATATTTGTATAGTACAGCATATAACACAGTATGAGAGTTACCTGTTAGGAGTTCTTTTAAGTGTGTGTTATAAATCATTATTGTATTTATTGCATATTTTATTGTGTTTTTATTTGTTATATTTTATTTCTTTTTATGCTTTTTAGTTCTACTGTTTACTTTATATTGTATGTACAGCACTTTGGTGAACACCTGCTGTTTTAAAAAGGTGCTCTATAAATAAACTTTGATTTGATTTGAAGATCATCTAAGGAGGGACATAACCTCTCAGTGCACGTGTTTTTAGTAATGTAGAATAATCAATTTTGCTTTATCAACAGGGACAGATATTAATTGGAAATGATGTCAGTGGAGCTCTGTGCATCAGCCAGCCTTGGCCTGGAATGGCCAGAACCATATTTGGAGACCACCAGAGATTCGTGGATGCATATTTTAAACCGTACCAAGGTGAGCAAGACCCCAGAGGCTCTCGAAGCTCCTTCTTGCTAGGAAACTTATGAAACAGAAAAGTTGGAATACTTGCTGAATTATTTAACTGTTCTTTTTGACTTTGACTTCAAAGTGAGGGCATGAGAGGAATGTTAGCAAACCCTATCTGGGAAAATGTCAAAATAATCTGTTTGGATTTTTCAAATGTGCCTTCTGTTGTTGTAGATTGTACTAACTCCATTTTAATTTTCACTCCATAAAAAGTTTCAAATAAAGTTAACATGAAAGTGATCAGAGGTATAAGACAGTAAAATGGTGTAATCTGTCATAGGCCAGTATTTTTCGGGTGATGGGGCGTACCGCACTGAAGACGGTTACTACCAGATCACAGGGCGGATGGATGACGTCATTAATATCAGTGGGCATCGGCTGGGCACTGCTGAGATAGAAGATGCACTGGTGAGACCCCAGGAACCTTTATCATAAGCGTAATCTAGCATTCTTGACCCCAATGCATTCTTTCAAATCATTTGAATATCCCCGCACTGCAATAATTGGGCAAATTAGACCTGATACAAAAGTGTTCTATAGAGAGTCTGTATTTACAGAGCTATGGAAATGCACTGCGGTTACTCTAAAAGTTTGGGGTCCGTAAAGGTTCAATAATAGATTTATTCCAAGCGCACCCTCGTCTTCCTCTTTAAATTCTCAAGCTCATGATAGCAGGATTGATTCTGATTGGCTGTCAATGTTTTTATCGTTCATCAGATGGAAAAAAATCATTCTGAATGTGTTTCCAACTATATTGTTTCTCTATGCCTTTATCTTTATAATTGTGGTGTGGACTCTGCTATTCTTTAATATTGAGAACGATTTTTAGAACTATATTAATTCAAAAAAATGACTAAATATATTATAATGTTGAAAAAGATTTCCATTCTAAATAAATGCTGTTCTTTTGAACTTTCTATTTATGAAAGAAACCTGAAAAATGTGAACAGAAATATTAAGTAGCACTTATTTTTTACATTTAATAATAGCAGGAAATGTTATAATGAAGACTGGAGTAACAGCTGCTGAAAATCCAGCTTCGTATCACAGGAATAACTGTTAAAACTATAGAATAATAGCAATATTTTGAAAAATTATTATAGTTCAAAATAGCAACCTTGGTGAACATAAGATACTTTTTTTTCAAAAACATTAAATACAAAAATATTACTGACCACAAACTTTGGAATGGTAGTGTAGAAGCAAACTTTTTGGTTGACAATGTGTGTTTCTCTGTTACTAGGATGGACATCCAGATGTTCCTGAGACCGCAGTTATCGGAATTCCCCATGAGATCAAAGGAGAAGGTGAGGCCCCCTTCGAACCCTCAATTTGTTCTTCCTCTCACCTTTTTCATTCATGAGCCATCTGGAACACCCCCAGCAACCAGAGACCTTTTGACCACTTCCATTGTGTGCTTTACAACACCCTTGGTCATTGTGAAAACAACATAAAATAATAGATATAATTGACCATCACATAATCAGTGATCAAAGCTAATCAGATCTTACTTTGCCAAATGTTGACATGTCTCTCACTTTCTTTTCCTATCTTTCTCTTTCACCAGTTCCATTCGCATTTGTAGTTTTAAAAGAATCTGCTTCTGAGAACCAGCTTGCTGTTGTGGAAGAACTGAGACACCTAGTGGCTACCAAAATAGCTAAATATGCTGTGCCTGATCATTTCCTGGTAAAATCAGTGCCTTTTTTTATTAAACCTTGTTGTACAGTGTTAACCCTTGATTTATATTATTCTTCTGTAATTTACAAAGAATGATTATGACTGATCACAGAACAGTTTTTTTGTTTTAAAATAACTGTCAGTGCAGATCTGTTGCACAGATGGTTTGGAGATTTATTTTGTCGGCTGTGAAAGCATCTCTTCTCTCTTTAAGGTTGTGAAGCGTCTTCCTAAAACACGCTCTGGGAAAATCATGAGGAGGATCTTGCGTAAGGTCGCCATGCAGGACACGAGCAACCTGGGGGACGTCTCCACGCTGGATGACCCCTCCGTCGTTTCAGAGATCATCGAGGCCCATGAACAAAACAGAAGTCATGCAGCTAGGAAGTAGAAAAAGACTGTTGGAATGTTGCAACGATTATTTTGAGGAACTGTGATGACAGGGAAACTGTACAAGTAATTCACATGTAAATGTGAGAGTAAATATGTTAGCACACAGAATGCATAAATTGCAGGTTAAATGCTCTCATATGTAGTAAAACTTGCTCATTGCCACCTAAACTGGATGTTAGCCCCTCCTTAAGACAACTTGGACAAACCTCTTTTAAACCATAATTATGAAGTTCTGCACAGTGTTCTTCCTGTAGTCAGAGACTATGTGGATTTGCTGTGTCACACCAGTATTGTTTGCTTGAGAGATGATTTTATTTTTAAGGTGCTCAATCAGTTTGTATTCCATGTTCTCCTTTTTTCCCAGTTGTATGCCTTCATTTGCTAATGTTTGTGACCAGATGAACATGAAATGACTGGTTAATTTACAAGCAATATACATTACTATATAATTATGACACAATGCCCTTATATTATTTAAGTGGAAGTTTAAATGTTTCCATCTAATTAGTATTTTCATCTTATTGGAATAAACGAGAAAAATGAATAATTCATAAAATGAATTTTTAACATTAAAAAAAAAAGATTTAAGATTATTATTTTTTTTCTGGCTGTGTGTTATTGCTCTCTCTATATATAGTCTACTGTTGACTTATCAACTGCGAAATGTTTTCACACATTTGACTTCACTTTTGAAGGTTATCTTGTATTGTTTTGTTATTTTACATTATTAATCCATTTGTATTTTTGGCAAGAACTACAGTTAATATGACACATACGACTCTGCTACTTTTATGAATGCTAAACTAGCTGCTTCGTACAACACATGCTACTAGTAGTAATAGCGTGTCTTAAAGGCCTCTTTTTTTTTCAGCGTCTAAGACTCATTAAAAACTGATCCCATCCTGATTGCACTTTTCACCCAAACGGCGAAAGGTCAAGAACGGTGGCTTCACAATAGCGCCATCTCCTGGTTAGATAGAAAACGTTAAATGAAATGCGCTAATAAAAATCGAATATTACCATAATTATTACTTTGAAGAAAAAAGAGCTTTGAAGACACCTCGTATTATAAAAAGGTTTTTAAGTAAATTTAAATGTATTTTTCCTTCTCTCCTCTGTGTTGTTCGTTCTGTATTATTATTTTTCTTTTGTATTTATATTCTGCAATAAAAAAGGTTCATGATACAGAGGTAATACAATTTTAAACACTTAAGTGTAACGCGTTGTGTAAATTATGAGTCCAAATAACGTCACGGTTATGGAGAAGCATCAGGTGAAAAAAGTAGTAGAATGTAAAACATTTGTGAGCATCAAGGGTCTAAAAAGAGTTCTTGATGTATTTTACTAAGAATTGCCAACTATAAATGGAAGTGAAATTATCCGTTGCCCCTGTGAAAGATGCTGTCACGCTCCATATAAAAGTATGTATAGCTATAGCAATTATTATTACAGTCTGCAGCTGTAATCTAAAAATTAATTTCTAACATTCAAGACCTGTCCGACCTCACCGCGAAGCCCCGCCCACTGGTTGCTGTTTCTCTCCAATTAGAACGCGCTTTCTTTGTCATTTGATCCTATCGGAACTACGTTTGCTGCACAGATGATCAGTGGGCGCATCTCTGATTGGTCGAGCGGGGTTCTGGTGTGACGCAATACTTTACGCCGACGTTAGGGGCGGAGAAAGAGGGGCGACTCTAATGGCGTATCGCAGTCTGACCGATCCAGCTCTCCACAAATAAACAACAGCAGTACTTCACGATCTGGCCTAATTTGTGCTTTTGTTAGTTGTACCGCGCTGCAGCCGCGCTTTGCGCTTTTGCTCATTGAGCAGATCGCCTGGGCTTCTATTTAGCGGCTTCTCGGAGCACAGAGGCCCAGAGGAAAGACGGCGGATCGGTGAGTGTGCAAACATGTAACCATCTGTTAAATGAACAATGTTTCTGCTCGTAATGTTAGTCATTACAAGGTAAGTTCACCCAAAATCACACCTTCTGACATAATTTACTCACCACTGTGTTGCTATAAACATGTATGGCTTTATTTATTTCTTGGAACACTAAAGAAGATGTTAAGCAGAACGTTGGGGTCTGACAGCCTCAGTCACCATTGACTATCAGTGCAGCTTTTTCCATACAATAAAAGTAAAAGTTGACTGAGGTGTTATTATGGTGTCAGCCTGCCTAAAATCTTCTTTTGTGCTCTTCTGAAAGAAAAAAAAAAAAACTCTCGCAAGTTTCAAACAACTTAAGGGTGAGTGAATAATAAAAATATGTAATTATTTCGCGTACTGTCCGCATAATTCTTTAAAAAACGCGTTGAATAAAGAAGTTGTGTGCCAGTAAAGTGCTCCACATTTTGTTTGTTACTTTTTATGATTTAAACCATCTTTTTACTATGGCATCCCTGTAAAGCCTGATGAAATAGTCACAAATGGAAAAGTTTTTTTGAACCTTTATAAAACAAAATATTCAAATTGTAAAAAGTTTCCATATGTGTTTTATGTTTTGTATCATATTTGGTCTATCAGGCTTTTATGGCCCATGTAGTATCATTAGTGAGAATATGGAGCGCATACTCAATAGGAAAATCATAAAACAAATTTCCAGAGACCCAATCTCAGCAGAAATATGCAGTTTGATGCATTTATTATTTATATAATGAAAAAGTAAGATAAAATTCTGATAGCGTATAATGTAATGCAACTAGATTATTATGAGTATAATAGAGTACTTGCATAAAATCTATATAAATATTGTGACAATTCTTTTAAATTATGAGTTTTATGATCAAAGCTCTTAATTTAATTGTAGGGGGCAAAACGTATATTAAAACACTATGATGATGATAGATGTACAAATAAACTTTCCTCAAAAGCCTTTTGTGTCATTGTGTTGATTCTTCAATTCAAAAATGATTTTAAAAAAGCCTGCATGATCAAGTATGCCTAAGTTGCAAGTCTTTAAAAATTGCAAACAATTTAAAAGTTATTAATAATAATAAAAGAAAAAGTATAAGTATTTTTAGAGCACATAGAAAGACACAAGGTGAAGAGATTTTGAAAAATTATCTTATGTTATTTTACTTGTTAAAGAATTATTGAACTCCATCACAGGGCTGAAGGCATGTGGTAGATTGTGTGCAGGTTTTTCAGAAAAGTTTTAAATTTATTGGACTTAGAAATTTCTGTATCAAATATGATACAGTAGGCTTTATTGGGTTAAATTGAATGTATTATTGCATATTTATCTGTTTCAGTCCCATTGTAGCATTTAAAACAAGGTGTGCTATGCTTTTCTTTGAAATCTTTCCTAAATGCTGAGATATTGACATGATCTTTAATTTCTCCATGTCTTCTGTTTCCCTCTAGAGAATATGTAACAAACATCAACATGACGTCCAGATTTAGTAAAACATATACACGGAAGGGAGGAGAGGCCAGCTCGAAGTTTGATGAGGTGTTTTCTAATAAGAAAGCTACGCTTAGCACCAAATGGGGAGAGACCACCTATAAGGCACAGTTGGGGGTCAAACGGCCCTCGTTCAAGCCAGAGGTTCCTGAGCTGACTAAACGACCCCGCTTTGATGATGACGACAGCTCAGAGGACCCCTTTGGCTTTGATAGTGATGAAGAATCCAAAACGGTCACATTCAGAGGTACTCCACAATCTGAGACGGGCTCCGATGCAGCAGGATCCGGGAACGAGCAGCTGAAGGCCCAGGCAGAAAAGCCCAGTCACGGCACAGCGGTGACTGCTGTGGGTACTTCCACCTTGGGCAGCAGCCCAAACATCAGCACCGGGGTGGTTGGTATTAATAACCCAGGTAGGACATTAAGTAATCAACAGGGTTTGCTTTTGAAGAGCACGCAATTCATGCAGAAACATGTTATTTACCTGAGAAAGGTCTTAAAGGGATAGTTAATGAGAGCAAAGTGAAAAGAATCCATACTCTTAGAAATTCTTCATTCTGTAGGGTGCTTTAAAGTGGCCAGTTTTGAGCACTTCGGTTTGGAATGACCCTTTAAAGTTGTGGCCATGATTGCTCTCCCACGATTGGAACGCAGTGAGTGAGAACTCAAGAACCTGATCGTAAACGATACCAAACTATACACAAAATGATAGCGTTTTTTTAAATTGGATCAACCAATTGATTGGAAAGGTCACACTCTCGTTCACAGATCAGACATGGTTACTTTTCTCAAATCAGTTATTTAAATTATTTACAGTGAACAATGATTTCAATTTTGGCTTTTAGACTTTCGAAGTACAAAATACTATTTTTTTTAATATTATGTCATCATTTTTGTCCATGCATCAAAAGTCCAAAAATCCAAAATGTATAAGTTGCATAAAGTTCATTAAAATATTTTAAAACTGATCCATATGAATCAAGCGGTTTAATCCAAGTCTGCTGGAGAGACACGATTGCTGGGCGAAAATGAGAGGATGTTTAAAATGTGAATTTGTGCTCCAAAGATCTGAACAAATCTTTTCAGGGTTTTAAAATTACACGAGGGTCAGTAAATGAATTAATTTGTGGGTGCACTGGGTGTAAATGGGTGCCACTGAGTGTGTCTGTAATGCAATCCACATTATGGCTTTGCAGTTACTTTTAACTTCCAGACAGTCATTAACACACAATAAACGATGTCATGACACAGTTATTATTGTGCTTGTGCCATTGCTCTAATGAACCCAAGCACCTGGCTTTGCTGTAATTTAGGGGGCTATATTACAGGTTACCGAACATGACCTAGATCACTTTAGTCAGATCCATATTATGATGTTTGAGTCATTATGATGACCTCATACCATTGTGCTATGTGGGGTGAAGTCACTCATGTCTTTCTGCAGCAGTTATTCTGGTTTTATTCAGTGCTGAGAATAGCAGTAGCTCTGCTGAAGTCTTGGTTCTGTAGTCGAGGGGCTCAGGTAATCACACTAGCATGGACTCTGGGGCTCAGCGGGATATTTTCAGCCCTATACAGTTCCACACTTTCCCTCGGCTCTTTAGCAAGTCTAATTACAACATTAGAGGAGCCGTGAAACAAGGACCCTCTAAGGACCATAAAAATTCTAATAGTAATAATTCTATTTACAGCCAGCTGCACTCAGCCTTTCGTCGATCCAAACCTCTATGACTTTATTTGTTCTGTGGAACACAAAGAAGATATTGTTAAGATTGTGCTGGTCTTTCATTTCCATGCAGTTGAAGTGAATGGAGAATGTATGTTTGAGAATGTTCTAGAAAGATGCAAAGGCACCATTAAACCCCAATTCATGATCCATATGACCAGTGTGGGATATCCCAGCTCTTCTG
Source organism: Carassius auratus (assembly GCF_003368295.1). Taxonomy (NCBI): domain Eukaryota; kingdom Metazoa; phylum Chordata; class Actinopteri; order Cypriniformes; family Cyprinidae; genus Carassius; species Carassius auratus. Next base: position 21,071 of record NW_020524643.1, read on the forward strand.
AAGTCATTGTTCAATGAAAATCTTTTTTTCCCCTCGTAGGACTCATGAGTGAGAAATAGTGGTGTCTGATTTGTGAACTAGATGTTCTTCTAGGTTCTATCTTTTAAATCAATTGATTGATCCAGTTCACGAATCCGCTGAATGACTTGTTCATTGTGTTCAACAGAAGAAAGTCAGTCATACAGGTTTGGGTGAATGAATGATAAAAGAAGATTTTTTTGTGTAAATTATCCCTTTAAGAATTCAGGGTTGTCATATTTGTTGTTTTGGTTTGGTGTACTGTTTTATATAATTTTTTTTATATCGCTGTAGTTTAAGACAGTATAATTTGAGATAACATTATATATTTTAGTGATGTTATATTTCTGCAATATAATTATGCATAAGTTTTTTTATATTGCTATTACTTATAATTCAATTTTATTTGCTTGTCTTTATATGTAAAAAAAAAAAAAAAATTCTAATATTATGTATTTTTGTTTTGCTATGGCTTATATTCAAGCAATACTTTTTTTTCTATAAAATATATTTTTTTTATTTTGCCATTGTTTATAGTTATAGAATACGATTTTATGTAACAAAGTTATGCTTTCATGTTCCACTATTTCAGGTTTGCATTTTTCACAACCAACCAACACTTTATTAATCACAAATTACGATATCTTATTTTTTTAATATATATATATAATTTTTTGTAGCTACAACATTTCCAACCTCATCGCATGGCAGTGCAGGAGCCTGGAGCAGATCCAGTGCCACAGTAAGCAAACCAGTCTCCCAGATCTCCAGCTTAAAAACCCACAGTAGAACCATCTCTGACTGGGACTCTTTCGGGGAGGACTCTCCTCCAGGGGCCGGCGAGGGGAGTTCTACCCAGGGTGGAAACTCTTCAGATGGGCTCAAGAGCTCAGAACAGTGCCCTGATGAACCTGAACCTCCAGTGGAACCTGTTGACTTTGAGCAGCTTCCGCTTCTTAAACCATCCAGCGACAGAGTGTACCGACGGCCACGGAATAAAGAGACGGATAGTTCTGGAGCCGGTGATGCACCAGTTCCTGCTGTGACTTCAACACCAGCCTCTGCGCTGGTGAAGAGTGCCCCTGCAGGGGTTGCTGGGAGTTCAGAGGTCAAGCCCGCAGGTCGGGGCCGGGTGAGGGACTACACGGTTCTTCACCCGTCCTGTGTGTCCGTGTGTAACGTGACTATCCAGGATTCAGTAGAAAGGAGCGTGGATGATTTTGCCAGCCCAGTGCAAGCTGACATAGGAGAGGCAGGAACCTTCCGGAGGAAATCCGACACACAACCTTCCAAACCTACGAGGTACAATATAAACATACTCTCTTGATTCACCAAAGCATGTATTTTTGTTTGTATTCGCTTGATTAGGTTTTTTTTTAATTTTTTTGTAGTAATGCAGAAAACTTCAGAACTAACTTATTGTCATCTGGATTTCTCTCTTCATATTCTATATTTTTTTTTAGGTTCAGACCTGCTCAAGGTAAAAGTAAAAAGGAGACAAAACTGGAGTTTTTTGGCTTTGAGGAGAATGAGGCTCAGGACGCAGATGGAGACGCCACTGCATCCGGCAGCACCAGCTACAAGATCAAATACTTTGGTTTTGACGACCTGAGTGAGAGTGATAGTGAGGATGAAGACGACTTAGCTGCTAAAGAGAAAAAGAGGAATAAGAAAGCAGAGACGGAAGCTTTGACAAGCAGCGTGGGCAGTCCCCAGATCAACGACTCGCAAGAGAGTCAACAGAGTCAAAGCAGCCTAAGTACAGGTATTCTTTTATTCAGTTAACTCTTTCGAAGGGATTTTTAACAGAGTTAAGCCAAATACAATTTAAGAGTTCTTAGCAAAAGATAAATGGTAAAAATCTGATAGAATTAAGCCATAGATTTTCTTTCCATGAAAATAGCCACAGAAGCTGGCATGGCATTAAAACAAACAAATGTTGTTTCATTAGAGCATTAATGGGAATTTAAACTATAATTATGGATAACGATTATTTGTAGAGTTATCTCTGGGTTCATGATGTCTCTTTTTTTTGTTAGATTCTCAGGAGTCGCTGGATGAGACAGGAGATACAGGCTCACAGAAGGAACGACATGGAAAGCAAAGCGACAGATCAAAGGAGATCGAACGCAAGATCTTCAGCAGGCCAAAAAAAGTAAAGCTAAAAAAAAGCTTCATTTAAATAAGCAGAAACATCATTAAAAAGCTACATTTGAATTTTGAACCTAAAAAATTTGTGTTTATTTTGTGTGTGTGTGTTTAATGCAGTCTCCTGCTAAAGCCGTTTATAACGCTCGTCACTGGAATCAACCCGAGCCGGAGGAAGTGCCGCCTTCTGCTTCCTCTCATACTGTGGCTGTACCTGTACGTGAAGTACTTCTGTTCAGGACCTCACATGTCCTCTGTCTTTGCACACCATAATGATGTTATTTTTGTTGTTTTGCAGAAGGCCAGTGTGTCCAGCAGCAGCAAAGACACAAACTCTCATAAAGATGATGGAGTGTTTAAAGCTCCACCCCCTCCACCCAAAGTCATTAAGTCTGTCACTATCCCCACTGAGCCATACCAGGACATCGTCACTGCACTAAAATGCAGGACGGAGCACAAGGAGGTGAGCAATACAATCCGGGAAATAATGGAAATCATTCTTTCTAAAATGTTTCCACTTTTAATAACTTTAGTACTTCATCTTAAACTTATTTTGTTTAATTTGGATATTTAAATTTTTCTTCCAGTATTCTTAATGGTTTTAATCTAGTCTTTATTTCAAATAAGTTTTTGTTAAAAAAAATTTTTTTTATAAGATTTAGTTACGTTACAACACTGACTTGAACAAATGACATGCTCATATTTTAATATACCTCGCACCTGAGTATAAGTGGCATCTGTCCAAAAATATGTCATGATGAGGAAAAAAACATATATAAGTCGCACTGGACTATAAATCACATTTATTTAGAACCAAGAACCAATAGAAAACATTACCGTCCACAGCCGCGAGAGGGCGCTCTATGTCTTCAGTGTAGACTACAGGAGCAATGAGCAGCATAGAGCGCCCTCTGGCGGCTGGAGACGGTTATGTTTTCTCTTGGTTCATGTCAAATTAATTTTGATAAATAAGTCGCACCTGACTATAAGTCGCAGCACCAGCCAAACTATGAAAAAAGTCCGGAAAATATGGTAACTGTTTCTTCCTTGCCCTGTGTGTCTGTGTGTGTAGTTGTACACGGTGGTCCAACATGTGAAGCACTTTAATGACGTAGTGGAGTTTGGGGAGAATCAGGAGTTCACTGATGACTTTGATTATCTGGAGACGGGCTTGAAGAGCACACAACCCCTCAACACACGCTGCCTTAGGTGAGACAAATGCTGAAAGGAGTATTCTGATTATTTGCAACCTCACGCCTATGTATCACAGCTGTAATTTGCTGTAAATTATTATAGATAATGACTTCAACTATGAAACTGACTCAGTACAGCTTTAAATCTTTCTTAGCAAATAAATATGTAAGTAACAACAACGTTGCAATAATAGTATTTATTAGGTGTGTAACAGTTCACAGAAATGATGGTTCGGTAAGGCGGGGTGGAATTAAATCTCATAATTGCTTCGTTCCTTTTCATTGAGCAATGGTTTACTGAACAGATTTTGGCTCTGTCTTTAAGTAAAATTAATTATATGAAATTATATTAAAACAATCTATTTAATCTAATGCTGCAAACTGTATAAGGAGTCCTGTTGTGCATCACATTAAAGGTTACATTAAACAACAAAGCCCAAACTATTGTATTCAGCTGCTATTTATTTTAAGATATAATCATCAACACTAGAAAAATTAATTAATAAATAAAAGCATCTACATGTACATTAACTTCCGAATCTAATTATAAAATTACTTTGACTCCAATTCGTTGTTGAAATGTAATCATTTTCACAGTGTCTGTCATAACTAGTTTTAATGACAGATTTATATCAACATACATAAAAAAAGTGCTTCTATTTAGCAAAATGACACTCAATGACAGTTTCCAGTTTTCAATAAGAATATGTGTAACATTACACTTTTAGTATTTATTTATATTTTAAACTTTTTTTTATTTCATAGTTTTTTTTTGTTTTAGTAATATTTTCTGTTTAACTTTCATTTATTTTAAGTTCATTTTTAGTGCTGTCAAATTATTTGTTTGCCAAAATGTGTCTATATAATATGTGTGTGTACTGTGTATATTTGTCTATATACATACACACACATACATGTATACATTTAAGAAAAAAACATGTTGGTTATAGATCAAATATATCTAACTGTAATATAAATATATACATGTAAATATTTTCAAAATATATACAGCATGTGGTTCTATTTATATATACATAATAAATATACACAGTACACACACATTTTGTAAACAAAATCTTTTATTTTGGATCTGATTAATTCCAATTAATCGTTTGACAGCACTAGTCATATTAGTACTTTAGCTTATTTTATTTCAGCTGTATTTTAATTGACACTCTTTAATAGTTTTAGTTAAGAATAATAATGTTGATGCACACAGGAACCCCCATATATGCACTTCAAGTCAAGTCACTTTTATTTATATAGCGCTTTTAACAATACAGATTGTGTCAAAGCAACTTTAAAATATTAAACGGGGAATATAGTGCGTCAATAATGCAAAATGACAATAGCAAACTCAATTTTCAGTAAAAGGCAGTTCCCCATTGAATTCAGTGATGTCATCATCCAGCTCAGATTAATTTAAATAATATCAGCCTACAGCAAAGTCACATTGTGTAGAGGACTCATCTGGTTCCTGTAGTAAAAAAACATTCTCACACACAAAGACACGTTTATAACAAAAGCCGCTCATCCTTTTTTCCTCCTTCATTTCTGGCTGCAGTATAATCAGTCTGGCCACACGCTGTGCCATGCCCAGCTTCCGCATGCACCTGAGGGCCAGAGGGAAGGTGGCCCAGGTCTTTAAGATGCTCAGTGATGCCCAACAACACCCGGTGAGTGACTGAATCAGGCCCTAACCAACATGCCAGTCATGAAACCAACCAACTGCCGTTAATGTTAAAACCAACTAATCTGTATAACCAAGCATCCTTCCGAACTGTCACAGCTCTATCATTATGAACACAGCTACAGTGCTGTGTGGAGAAACCGTTTGTTTACTTCATTAGTATACATTAATTGGAGATGTAATCATCTCAGCGGGAAGACAAGGGAGAAATGCAAACAGAAGCTGAGCCGTTACTCTGTAAATCTCGTTAGTTCAATTTACACAGATGGAGCGTGAATGTTTGCCTTGGCTCTTTCGGCTTGACTTGGTTTTGTGTATTGAAGGATGTTCGGTAAAAATAAATTAAATCCACTTAATGAGTCAAGACAGATGTTTAGAATAAAGCTAGAGACTAGAAGTCTTGCGTTGCAGTAAAGCACTGTTTTTATAATGCTAAGTGACTTGTTTTTGAAAGTTTTGTGGCATTAAGTTCATTTCTGTTGAGGACATTGATGTGCAGGTGTTCCCTTAAAAGTAAAGATAAGATATCCAGAACATTTTCTTTCTCTTTCTCTCACCGTGCTTTTGGATCTGGTAGAACCTGGCTCTTTGCACAGCATCTCTAATGTACATACTGAGCCGAGACCGGCTAAATATGGACCTGGACCGGTCCTGTCTGGAGCTGATGATCAGGCTGCTGGAACTAGAGCAGGATGACTCCGTAGCAGACCAGTTAACAGCTAAAGAGATGAGCCGGGTTAAACAGAAGATCCGCAAACTCTGCGAAACAGTCCACAACAAACATCTGGACCTAGAAAACATCACAGTGAGTGACTGCTGTTTCTCGCACCTTTGATGTCAGAACTGACAGAGAAAACCAATGAATGTTTTAGAGGAGATGTTCTTCCGTTCACCTTGGCTTGGTTCAGACAGGCAGCAAAAAAATCTGTTTTTTTGTTTAGCTGTTTGTAGACTGAATAGCGAAGAAAGCATAAGAAATCAAACGCTGTCTTTGACACAATGTATTTTTTTTTTCTCGAAAAGGTTTACATTCACTACTTTTTAAAAGTTTGGGATTTGTAAGATTTAAAAAACCGTGGGAGTGTGAAATATTATTACAATTGTAAATGATTGTTTAAAACACGTTTTCTATTCAAATATATTTTGAAATGTAGTTTATTCCTGTGATAGCAAAGCTGAATTTTCTTCAGTGTCACATGATCCTTCAGAAATCATTCAAATATGCTAATTTGCTGCTCAGGAAACTTCCCTTCTTATCTGTTAAAAACAGTTGAGCAGCTTAAATTTTTGTGGAAACCGGGACACTTTTTTTTCAGGATGCTTTGATGAATAGAAAGTTCAAAAGAACCACATTAATCGGAATGGAACAATTATACAATTTTGTAGAAGTATATGTCTTTACTGTCACTTTTGATAAATGTAATGCAGCCATGTTGAAAAAAAAAAAACCCTACTGATCCCAAACTTTTTAATAGTAGTGCATGCAAGTATAAAAAGGCCAACAGGCCTTTCAGAAGAAGCCTCTCTTTTTATTAACTACCTTTCAAAAGTAAAATGCTGCTTCGGTTTTTAAAATGGAAATAACCTTTTTTAACTTTGTATGTGCATCTGCTTGAATGCTATTTTCTAATTTGTTACTTTTTGCATCTCAGACTGGACACTTAGCGATGGAGACATTACTGTCACTGACATCGAAGCGAGCCGGAGACTGGTTTAAGGAGGAACTGCGGTTACTTGGGGGTCTGGACCACATTGTAGATAAAGGTACCTTAACTGCGTATACCTGGACTTAATTCTGATGTTTGTCGAAAGAGAGGGTTGAGATATCTATATTTTTTGCCCTCAGTGAAAGAGTGTGTTGAGAACTTGAGTAGAGAAGAAGATAAAGAGAGTCTGGTGGCGTCACTTTGGGGAGCAGAGCGCTGTTTACGAGTTCTGGAGAGTGTGAGTATGATAATAATGAAATGATTAATAAAATTAGGACTAAAGAAGGACCTGCAATAATTAACCTGCAATAAGTAAATAATAACATGGACTTTATTGACCTACATTTATTTGTAATGATGCCTCTTCTTAAGATGCTTACTCTTTAGATCTGATCAGTTTTTGGAAATTGCACCAAATAGAATGAAACCGACATGATGTATAATTGAATATATGTAGTAATATTTACTGCAGGTTGACACAATACCTTTGACAGCCCTTGAGGAGAATGCATGTAATTACTATGTATAATTAATAAAAAAACATATTCCTCTTTCACATCCAGGTGACAGTCCATAATCCTGAGAACCAGACTTATCTGATCGCCTACAAGGAGTCCCAGCTCATCGTATCCTCAGCAAGGTGTGTGTGATGATATAGAAAGTCTAGTCGCAGCGTTGCTTTGTGTGATCAGTCATTTTGTCATTCTGAAGTTGTGCTTCGTGTGTGTGTGTGTAGGGCCCTGCGGCATTGTGAGCAGATGATACAGCGCTACAGCCGAGAGGTCTCTTCACCGAGCTCCGCCCTCCTGCAGAGTAGTCATAGCAACGTGGGCAAGGCCGTGGAGGATTGTATGAGAGCTGTTATCGGAGTTCTGCTCAACCTCACACATGATAACGGTGAGACACTTTTAGATGTGTGACTGAGAGGATTTAAACAGTGCTCACCAAGTAATGAAGTAATATAAAATAACTTTGTGTAAATGTTAAGATAAGAATGTAAGATAACCCTCACATCATCTCTTTGACCCCTCAGAGTGGGGCAGCACTAAAACAGGTGAGCAGGATGGCCTCATACAGACAGCTCTGGACTCTGTTCTGAAGGTCCCACGCTATTTGCCTCAGGAGCAGAGATTCGACATCCGTGTCCTGGTGAGAAACTCCACATTAATTACACGGACCTGCAGCTTCAAAAATACCATTTATAAAAGAAATCAGTTCAAAAATAACAGCAAAAGTTTTTTCACAATATAAGATTATTCTAAGTAAATATGCATATCAGTGCTGTAAATCGATACATTTTTGTTATTGTGATCAATCCCACCTTACATTAATGTTTTTAAATATACTTTTGTATTGTTATAATTTCACATTCGTTCTTCAATTAATGTAGAAACCGCATAAAGACAGTATATTTAAGTGACGTGTGTGTGTGTATGTATATATATATATATATATATATATATATTATTTATTTATTTATTTTTTTCTGAAGGTGAGTATTACTCCTAGCAATAATACTGATGTCTCTAGGAAATAGTGCCCCCCCCCCCCTCCCAATATTTAACCATTGATTATAGCCATTCAACATTACAGGAGCTATCAGGTATAACATTCATTAGACTAAATAAATGTATTAGTTAAAAAACAACTACTTTCGGTATTCAAAACAATATTCAATATTCACATAAACCCATTATAATAAATGCCACAGAGTTACTTATCAACAGCTGTGTAAAAGGTACCATCAAAATAATCGAACTAATATTACAATAAAAATAATTCAAAGCAAATGTGGCAAGATAAGAGACTAACAAAAACTTCCATGCATGCACAGTCTTGGCAGTCGCTGAGGTGAAGTCTGAAAAGTCTCCCGTTTGATGTGTTCATAAAGACGTTCTGCGTCTAAATAAGCGCAGTTCTTGTCAAGAAGTTGAACTGAGTTTGTACTCTGTAATACTGACCGATTCTATTATTCTGTTCAGTATTGAAGTGCCGGTGTTTTTGCCGTGAGTGTGACAGTGTTTTATCTGTGCACAGGGTCTGGGTCTGCTGATTAATCTGGTGGAGTACAGTGCCAGAAACAGACACTGTCTGGTGGAAATGGACCTGGACTTTAGCTACATGATCAAGATGGAGGTACACGTGAAGTCGGAGAATGACGTGAAAACAGAAGGAGAGGAGGAGAGTAAGGCGGACGGACCAAAAACGAATAAAACCGAGTGCGAGAAGGGACCCGCGACAGTAAAGTCATCAAACGCGCTGGCTGCTCTAGTTCAGGTGAATATAGTCTCCATGTTTGGTCTGCGAGATGCTTTATCCTTAAATCTGATATTGGCCAACTAAACCAAGTGTTTCTGTTTGTCTGTGTAGCTCTTTCTTGAACGGGAACAAGCAGCAGTGCTAGCTGAGGCACAGACTGATGACCTCATAAGTGAGGCGCCCAAATCTCAGGCAGACCAGAGTGGGGAGTGGAAAGAAACATCTGGAGAGATCCAGTGGGTGGCCTCGGAAACCAACGACACAAATGACAAGAAAGAAGAGGAGGAAGAGGAGCTTGACCTCAATAAAGGTACAAATTATTCCCAATTACTACACTTTTGACATTGGACAATGGAATTGCATTTCACATAATTTTTTTTGTTGGGGAAATTACACTAATATGAACTGAAATTAAATTGCTATCATATTAATAGTGTACATTAACCATTGTTGCTTTTTTTTAAAAAATAGTCTTTTGATATCCTGCTGCGTGTTATAATGTATTTTATGTACTTGTTAAAGGGGAAGATTTTGTGTAAGCATCCTGTCTTTCTTTTTTTAGCTCTGCAGCATGCTGGGAAACACATGGAGGACAGCATTGTGGCATCATACTCCGCTCTTCTTCTTGGGTGTTTATGTCAGGAGAGTCCGGTGAGCATCACTTCTCTTATTCTTTAGTTGCTCCAGAGAGCAGCTAGTTGGGTAATTGATTGGTTAGTTTTGAACCAAAGCATCTATGTAGTTTTGTGTATTTTTGTGACTTCCTCCAGTGAAGTGAGTGGAATTTACTGTCATAACTATGCCAGTCCTCTCTTTTCTTGCAAGTCCACTCACAATTTCTCAGTTTAAGTCTAGATTCTGTCTGCTTGGCTTCATGTCTGGATTTTTGGTCTTGCTGGGGGAACAAATCTTGTACGTTGCTGGTGCAAGTTTTCACTTGATTTTGTTGCATTCATTGAACCCTGATACGCCTTCTAGGGCCTGATGCAGAGAAGCATGATACTGTCATCCCCATGATCTGCAGTGAGGAAGGGGTGTTTCAGATGATGCTCAGTGTGTAGCTTACACGCTACATTATATTTCCTCTGATGTCCAAAAACTTGATCTTTGATCTCATCAGACTACACAACCTTCTCCTGCTGCATTAAGAGTCTCCCACATCCCTTCTGGAAAACTCCAGCTGAGATGTCATATGACATTTTTAACGGTGTCTGTCTCTGTACCTCTTTCCCATGAAGCTGTGAGTGGTGAAGCACCTGGTCTCTTGCATCTCTTCCACTGAAGCTTGTAGCTCCCTCAGGGCGGTCATGTGTAGATTTACAGCTGTGCCAATACTCTATTTCTTACCTAATATAACCGTACTCCCAGGGTTGAATTTTGAAATCATCTTGTATCCATCCCCTGCCATATGCTTTTCAATTACCTTTTCGTGGAATTGCTTGGAGTGTTCTTTTTATTTTCATGGTCTGTGTTCTGCCACAATAATGGCTCACAGAAGTTGAACCTTGCAGATTTATGAGTGTATTTGTACTATAATCCGCTGAAACCCTGTGACTCTACACACGATCATACCCCTGATAATGTAAAGAAAAAGAAACTTGCATCACTGTTTCCACAACAATTTTGAGCAAAGCAACTGTTTTCCACTTTGATAGTAGGAAGGATTGTTTCTTGAGCACCAACGCAGTATATCAGTAATTATTTCTGAAAGGTCATGTGACACTTAATACTGGATTAATGGCTGCTAAATATTCAGCTTTGCCATCACTGGAATAAATTACATTTTAAAATCAATTAAAAAAAGGCGGTTATTTTAAATTGTGATAATATTTTTCATATTTGTAAATTCAGCCCTGGTGGGAATAAGAGATGTCTTTCAAAAACATATCAAATATATCGCTAAATATTTTCGGGTCAAAACTGAAAATTCTGGATGCCCTGAAAATGGTTTTTAATAATTATTTATCATTTTATTAAATAATATAAAATAATTTTGTGAGACTAAGCTAACTCTATAATTTTAACGATACTAAATTTAAATATACAAGCCAAAAAAATAACCACACATTTATTGACAGTAAAACAATAAAATTGGACCGAAAATATATGAATATTAAATATCAATATAATCTTTTTATTACGTTCTTTGCAACCGATTTTTTGTTTAATTATCCAAATAATGTATAGTCCTGCAAAGCTATTATTATCCGAGCACATGAGCAGAGCATAGTGACACAAGAGGATAGCGTCATTTATCAGCGTTGCCCTGTACTACACCATGTCATAGCACATAAGCGCTATTGCAAACAGGAGCAAGTATACTTCATAGAAATGTCCTGTCGGCGCATTATTGATAAGACTTTGCTTTTTGTGAGCATGAGTGAGTACATGAGTGGAGCATTCGAAAGTTCTAAATGTAGTGCATCCCTAAATATAATATCCTTTCTCTCTCTTTCTCAGATGAATGTGAAAATCGTACGGGAAAACCTTCCCAAAGGAGATTTCTCTATCATGACTGAAATGCTGAAGAAATTCCTTAATTTCATGAACCTGACGGTAAGTACAACCAATGATATCAGAGATTTTGCTCCTTGCATTGCACAATTAAAAATGGCAAGTGTTACGTTATTTTAATAACTGATGGAAATATCAGCATGACAAAACATTGTGAAATTCTGTAGTACATATTACTTGCTTGTATGCAGATGCTGAAAAGTCATCCAAATGTAATTCTAGTGGTCGGACCAGAGTGTGTCTTGGCTGTAGTTGCACCTGGCTTTAAATGTGTTATCGAATTGTGAACTGGTCACCATGCATGCAATCTAGTGCCAGGTGTAGAGGGCCATGATGTTATAAAACATGTAGCTGTTCTCTCATGTCTGGCCAGTGACATTTAAATCCGTTTTAACTTCTCTCTGTTCTTTCCTCTCGTCAGTGTTCTGTCGGAACCACGGGACAGAAATCTATTTCACGGGTGATTGATTATTTGGAGCACTGTTAGCAGAGGTGTCGTATTTCCACCTCTTCTGTGGGTTAAATCTGGACCTGGCCACGTGCCTTAGGCCCTTCAGGACTAGAAACAACAGATCCGGTGGTAAAGGTGGTTAAGTGTCGCTACAGTCACCTGAGTGGCTCACTGCAGAGACTTTCATGTTCTGTTTTTTTTCCTCTTTCTTTTCGCTTGTTTTTACATTGTGTGTTTTTCAAATGCTGTCTCTTTCTCTCATACTCACACACGTACACACACTCGGCTGTGTTTGCTTAATATTTGGGTTTTGAAGCCCTGATTCTCATGTAAAAAACAAACATGATTTTAAGATGGTTGTCCTTGTTTGTAGTGTAAAGATTTACACTAAACCTAGTAACTTATTGATATTTCAAACACTGAGGGCTGAGGCTTTGTTCACACTGCATGCAAATCCGCTTTGCTTTTCAAATCTGAGTTTTAGGCCAGGCTGTTTACACATGTAAGAGAATTTATTACACCGTAACAAGAGTTGTAGAAACTGGTAACTTTGCCTCTGCTCATGACATGACACAAGCATCGAGAGGCATTTTGTGTGTTCAGGAATATATCCTAAAATATTATTTTTCATGTTTTTAAAAGAAGTCCCTTATGCTCACCAAGGCTGCATTTATTTGGTCAGAAAAACGGTAATATTATTAGAATTAAAAATAAGTGTGTTCTATATGAATACATTTAAAGATATAGTTTATTCTTGTGATGGCAAAGGTGAATTGTCAACAGTAACTGTCTTTTTAATTGAATGCATCCTTGCTGAATAAAATAATTATATTTTATATATATATATATATATATATATATATATATATATATATATATATATATATATAAAGGAATTATACTGGAGTCTGGTCCCAAATTTTGAACCGAATTGTACATGTTGTTTGCTGTTGAAAGTAGACTCTAAAAATAATAATAATAATAAAGCTAATTGAGTCCGATGTGCAAAAAAATAAAAATAGAATAATGATTTTGCTGCCAGTCTGAAGAAAGCCTAAGATGCCTAACGAACCAAAGACAAAGACCTTGTGAACATGACACCGTGGATTCCTGTAGGGATTCTTGTAGTCCTGCTCACAAAGTGTTTAATGATTATGAGATGTTTAATGTTCATATATCAAACGTTTCTTTCACATTTATACTGAAACCAAGCTATTATGTTTGATTTCTGTAAAAACTACACACTAAACAAAATGTTTTGGTGATTTTTATCTGGATCTCAAGGGAAGAATTGTAGGGGGCTCTGGCATATTTTCATTGCTTCTTTGATCTTCCAGTGGCGTCTGCAGTTTAAATACTTCTCTGTGTGAAGAATCACCATCTTACATTACCCTTGGAAAAAAGTTTTTTTTTTTTTAATTCATAATGTTTCTTTGATTAGTTTTGGAGACTGTGCTGTGAGAGCTCCATTTCAATGTAAAAAAAAAACAACAACAAAAAAAAAACGGTACTTAAAAATGCTTTTCAAGTGTTTTAGTGCGTTCATGACTCAAATCAAAATGCTCATCCTTTGTTAATTTAATTATGATCTAAATAGCATGGAATTGAGATTTATTGTTTTATAATTTTATGAATTATTTTCTTTATCTTTTGATGTGATTTCAGAATTTTTTTTCTTAATTATGTTTCAGACATTTTTAATTCCATCCTGTGTATGTCTGCAGAATGGCTGGAAGCTGCTGAAAGGTCTTCAAGAAAAAAAAAAAAAAACTAAACAAAAGACAGTGCATACTTTTTCAGACCGAACTAAGCAAAAGTGTCTTCTATTCCTGTCAGATCTTTGCTGAAGCAGAGCCATATGTAGTAAAGCTTGTTCTATTTTGTAAAACTGAAGCAAGTTTTACGATAAGTTAATTTACAGATCTGAATTAATTTTTCTTTCAATTGTACATATTTCTGTACATATTTGATGTTAGACTGCTAGACTACTTTCACCAACTTTTCTTCGTTTTATACGTTCCCCCCTTATTGCATTATTTTAGATAAATTTTAAATTACAATTACAAGAAATATATAAATATTATATATATATTAATGGAAACGATTTGTACCATTTTCCAGGATGTTGTCTTTGGTTACAATGTAAATAATTTGACCTTGAATAAATACTTGCTACTTTCAGTATTTGACTGTTTTATAACATCCTCTGTGATTCCAACCTACTTGCTTGAAAGTTGTTCGTGTGAAACTACAACTGTCTGAAGACCCCTTGAAATCAAAATGTAACGAAGTAAACATTTGTTGTCTTTGAAGCATCAGTATAGATTATATCTATCTATCTATCTATCTATCTATCTATATCGTTTTGATGTTTCCTTTTCAAGGAGTTTTTTTTTTCTTCTTTTAAAAAGTTATTTTGAACATGTCATGCAGGGACTGTACTCAAGGCAACACCGATAAATGACCAAAAGAAATCTCATTCACAATTGAAAAGCAAAACCTCCAGTGACTGAAGGTCATATCTTGTGTTCTCTGCATGAATTTTGTCTTTAATATGCTCAAGGTCTGTGTATAATATGTGCTGTGAGCCTCCCTATTTATTGTGACAGCTCGACTTGAAGGTCAGAATTGTATTGACGCTTTAAAAATGTTTGGATATTTTTGTCCTAAAGCACATCTGTGTGAAAACAGATTTTTGCTGCGTCCGTCACGATGCATGTTTGCCAAACAACAGTCTGCTTCACCTTGTGACATTCTCAGTTTTGTCATGTTATGTTTCGACAGTTTCCACAGCTGGTTTCCAGAAGAGGGCACTACGGCTCAAGTTCATGTCCTTCCAGACAGTGTTTTTTTTTTTTTTTTCTTTTCTTTTCTAAGGGCTCTTTGCTAACCTGCTGATGTCTATACTCGCCGTAAAGGACTTTTTAAATCATGCTCTGCTGCTGCTGTCCTGCTGACAGTGGTGATTTATGCTTTTCCACCTTTTCAGATGGGTGTTACGATGAACAAACCCCATAAAAGTAGTTTGCTTAAGGAGCTGGACCCCCTTCCTCCAATTTGAGACATTTGTTGCCATTAAAAAGCAAGAGCTGTCTCCACCTGGCAGTGCGGTGGAGTTCAGCGCTCCTCAATCTGACCTTCATCTTCTGAAAGCATGGAGTTCTGATAGAACTCTCTCCTGCACTCAAGAAAACTTTCTTCTCCTTCCACATGACTGCAGCAGACAGGTTGAGGTTACAGCGTGACACTCAGCAGCAGGAGCGTTTGGATCAGATGTTGTGCTGCAAGGCCAGAGGCTTGTTCTGCCCTGGTTCTCACTGGAGGGTCACTTACTCCAGGGTTCAACAGTATAAATTCTCCCAGGCGCTGTGTGTTCTCTCTGTGAAATTAAATGGCTCTGCAGGGTATCGCTCCTGCGTTTCCGTGTCATAGCGATGACTTGTATGGATTTTCAAAGCTCTATCACATTCTGGTGAAATATAATATTAGGTGAAATCATATGATGAAGAGTGATATCTAGGGGCAGGTAAGGCTGGAGTGTCAGTTCTTTTAAGATTCAGTGTCTAATCACTGCGGACTGTTTTAGTAGGCCTACTTGACAATCAACAGAAAGTTGCTTATTAATGATATTTGCTTATCAAGTTAGGGATTGTACAGTCAGTTGATCGTTATCGTAAAAAAATAAACCAAACCGGGTGATAAGCCCATCAATGTGGTAGCATCTTAAATTTAAGGCTTAAGAAAACCAGTACTAGACGAGAGACATCAAAACAATAGTTGACCCAAGAAATGAACATTGGCTGAAAATTTAAGAGGGTCATAATGTAGATGAGTTTGCTTTTCATCTGAACACATCTGGAGAAGTTTTGCATGTGCTCACCAATGGATCGTGTGCAGTGAATGGGTGCCGTCAGAATTAAAGTCCAAAGAGAAGAGAAAACATTACAATGATCTGCAACAAGTAATCCACGCAACTCCAGCACAACAGCCAACGTCTCGTGAAGCAAAAAGATGGATGTTTGTAATAAATCTAATAACGCTTCTTCCAGTGGAAAACGTCCATCTCTTGTCCTCTCACATTAAAATCATATTTGTTTAGACCTGTTTAGGACTGCTTTAATATGATAATGACCATTGTATATAGAATCATTATAACAAACATTATAACAATAACATATTAATAAAATCATATTAATTCCAAAATCCTTAAGAGATAAAAAAAATGTCACAGTTGCTGAGATGATTGTCTGGATGGCACGATGAGGGGAATTTGGACTCCCTCACTAAATACAGACCCATGCAGGGAAAATTTCTGGCCAGATGTAAAGAAGGGAATCAGTGACACAAATGTTTTTAGATGCTAAGCCGTATGTGGCCCTAATTAGAAATGGAGATAAATCAGAGGTAAGAGTGTAATTTGGCTGTGAGTGGAGACTCCTGACTGATCAATGAGACACAAGCTGTTAAACAGCTGTCAATCACAGTATGTTCTGTCAAACATGTTGTTTCTCATATAATGAGTTTGTTGTATCTTGCGGCTCATTTTTGGATAACTAGGGGATCTGTTTCATTAATTACTGAGCTTGAGATTCTATCTAAACTTGATTTTTGATTCTAAACTTGAAAATAAACAGATTTTTTAACAACTGGACCTGAGAAATATTTAAAATCCTGCACTATTTATGGGTCACTAATGAAATAAATACATTTATGACAGATAATGAGACTCTTTGGACAGATTATCAGATATCATTGCATCCACTGGAGCTCAAGATGCTTTATGGATCATCTTAAATCATGTTTGAGAACACGATCATCAGGACTGACACAAACATGTGGTGCTCATCCAGCTCAAATGCTGCTGCCATTAAAATAAAACACATTCTGAAATTCTTTTAAATTACTATTATTTACTTCAATTGTTATACTAATAGAACTTGTAATGAAAAGATAAAAAGGTATTGGATTTGAAAAATTGCAAAACAAATGCATTTTCATTAATGGCTTCAGAATTTTGGACCCTACTGTATTATTTAAGTTCAGTTGTGTTCCATTAGCGCCTGTCTGATGCCTGTTGAATGAGTGGAAATGAAATGAAACCGATCCGCAAATTGAAATCTTTCAGGGCTGATTGAACACTGATCTGTGGATGATCTCATATTTTTAAGTAATAATTGTTTGGAAGGTAGATGTGGAAGGCAGGTTTTGCATCAGGAACACCGAATCATCATATTAATTGTCCGGCCTTTCTAGCCTACAGAGCCTCCCCAAGGATGGCAGAGGGAATGAAACGTGAGAGCAGCTGCTTGTGAAGCCTGTGTGTTTGTGTGTGTGAGAGAGATGGAGCTGTCTGCTGTTTGTCCTGCAGGAGGAAATAAATCAGAGCAGCCTGGCCATGAAAGTTTAATGAAGAAACAGAAACAGACTCACTCAGTCCAGCCCGGTCTTATCATAGCCATCTTTCTTTCAGCCTGATTTAATAGTTCCTTCTGACAATACTTATTATAATTTTTTTTGGACATGAGTAAAAGATGTTCAAAAATTTGACTTCTACAGTATTACAAAATTTGATGTTTTTTCCAGTATATTACGTAATATTCTGAAGCAAAATATACAATTTTTATAATTTATTTATTTTGTTTTTGAATGCTGTATGATAGCATATCCTATAAAAATTCATCTCAAAGCGTCAGTTGGAACATGTTTTGAAACATAGTAGGTGGCTTCTAGTGGCCATTAACACAGAAACCTTCAGTTATGATGATACATGTTTTTCTATGTTGCTAAGAATATTATTTTGTCAGAATATGGTTACTGTTAAATGAAATGGATGGTATAAAAAATCTGTCGGAACAATCGCATAGCGGCATCTCTTGTTGGTTGGTGGCGGTTTAACAAGCCAATTACAACACGTGTATTGTTCAAATTGTGCCTCGTGCTCCAGTGTTATTTTACTCAGAAATCATTGTCTGGAGAGGAACACATTCGAGTAACATTTTCCCTGACAATATTTGTGATATCAAGTCATGTGTCTGTATTTTCTGTCGACTTCAGACCTAGATGGCCGATTTGCAGTCAGTTCGTGATTTAGAATCAATGGCTGCATCCAAAAACTTAGGCAGCTAACTTGCTGCCTCACTGCCATATGAGACGATGACTTTGCAGGCAGCGTTTTTGCACAAACGCACCTCATGAAACTAATTTCGGACAGACTTCTGAGGCAGCGCAATGGTTTAATCATCTACAACAAAATAGCCAATTTTTGTGATAACTAAACGAATATTGAATTACTATAATACCGATTTCTCGCTAGAACTTACATCAAAATTGCAAAAAGTTAGTCAAAATATACATTTACACACAAACTGACCACCAAGCGCAACTTTCAGACACCATCTTTTTTTTTTTTTTTTTTTTTAGCTCAACCATGACATAATGGAACGCACAGGATTGTGGGATACCAAAGGCAGTGAAGGATATATACTGCCTTCAAAAACTTCTGGAGACAGGAAGTTAAGCAGAATTTGGATTCGAATGTGCCTTGATGCCTTCATGCCTCGGAATGTTGCCTCTGAAGGCAGCATTTTAGAGTTTTTGGATGCAGACAATGATTCACTCACAAACTGAATCACTGGTAGCATATTCATACAAATGGCACGCCAGGAGTAAAACATAGTTTTGAAAACAGAACAAGATGAAAGATGGATTATGTGGATACTTATTTACAACTACCTGAAATCAGTTTAAATACATTGGGTTTGCCATCGATGAAGAATGTCGATCTAATGCACCTGCATGTGAATCTTGTGACCTGCAGTTAAACAGCATCATTTTTCAACAAATAGCATCGAAATATTAAGAGTAAACAAAATCATGTAAAGGAACCAAAATAACACACTTCTTGTTTGACTTGGTCACTTTGCTAGAGAATGTGAAGATACGTCATGCCGCGTTGTATGCTGAGGTGCTGCCGCCATTCTGGGAGGATCGCCCTCAGCCACAAATGCTGAAATTAATAAGGATACATGTTTATCTTTTGTTTTGCCTTTGCTTTGAAGTTAAATATTTGCATTCTTCGTTTTAGTGTTTGCAGGGAAGAGAAGCCATTTTATCGCTTTGCATGATAATTCGATTTCTTTTTTTTCATTTAGGTTTTGTAGAATTTCATTTACAATGTGGATTTGGTTACATTACAGTGTTGCACGCTGGGTGCTCGCTGCAGCTTCAGCCCTCATATGGTGCCATATCCAAATAAAAGTATGCATTCAACAAGCTGACAGAAGTCCATCCAGTTCTTTGTTGGAAACATTTCAGTTGTTTCAAGTATAATTGTTGTCCTTGTAAATACAATTTGTTCCATGACCGGAGGAGAATCGGAGTCATATTCTGCGGAACAGACACGAACAATGTATTTCAACAAATGACAACCGGAATCAAAACTCTTGGAGCTTGTTAACAATTTTGTAGCATTTTAAAATGACAAAGCGTTGCGACATCAACTTCACATTATTTGTATTGGTAGTCGAGGGTCTGTATTTTATTGGCTGTGGAAGTTCTGTGTTTTTATACAGTAGATATGTTTTATTTGATACAGAACAGAGCTTATTTCAGAAGCCACAGGGCTTGCTGGCTAACGAGATGTCTGACAGCTCAGCACTAGAATACTACATTCCAGCTACCAAATTTTTTATTACAGACATCTAAAGATTTAATACATAACCATACTTGTGAAATATTAATGCAGACGCCTGAGTAGAACGAAGCAGAAGTTGTCAGAAATGAGCAAGTCGGTCCAAGCAGATATGCCGTGGCTCGTATTGTCTCTCCAGAAATCATAGCTTTGGTTTCCTGCTTCATTTGAAGCTCTGAAGCAGACAAATATCTTCATATCAATGTACCATAGGCTTAATCATAAAGGAGAGAGTTCTTCCATGACATGCTCTGCTTGTAATTTCCCGCTTTCTATGAGAGATGTCCATCACACTTTCTCTCACTCCATGTGTGTGTGTGAGGCGGAAAGCCATTGTGTGTGTGTTTGACTAGGTTGTATGGATATGAGCATGTGTTACAGTGCATGCAGGTATTTAATAGTATTATGTGCGACTGATAATTCAACCTTGTTAAGACCCTCTGTTCAGCTTTTGTTGCTTGGCAGCAAAAGATCCTCTGGGATCTTTTGAAATAAACCAAAACAGAGCAGGGATGCAAATGGTGGGGACTTTCCATTTACTTCACTTGCTTTAATGTCAAGCTAATTATATTTTCTATTTTCTAACCCTCACGCAAACCTTTCTGCATTTTTCGATTTTCATTAAGGTGGTATTTACTGCATTTATTAAGCTGTTTTCCTTGTGGGAAATGTCGGCTGCTCTCCACAATATATGATTACAGGTTTAACTCTCCTTGTGGGAATATGGTCTCCAGAAATGGCAGAAATTAAATTCTTTTAGGCATATTCTCAAATGAAGGGGCGGCAGAACATAGAAGGACAGAGAGACAGACTGAGACTCATTTGGTAGTCTGTTTTAATAGTCAGTTTCTGTATGGACTATACATTATTAAATATTTCATTCACTGTTTCCCAAAAAAACATGTAGTTTGTTGAAAACTCGTGCATTACCTTACAAAAATTTGGGGTCAGTAATATTTCACCGATTGTTGAAAGAAATTAATACTTTTAAGTTATAGAGACATTTATGCTGTTACAAGATTTCTATTTTTCATTATATAGTTGTTCTTTGCCTCAGTCTAATGAATGAATTATAGCCCTGGTCTCTCTTGTTTGGTATCTAGCAGTGTGTTTGTATATTTGCAATCATTCCATCGCAAACCTCGAGCTCACCACATAGTAGATTTTTTTTTTTTTTTTCCCCTATGTCTCACTCCTTTCTTTTATTAATTTGATAAGCTGTTCTTGCCAGCTCCCTCGTTACTTCCTGTACCCATGAGCCCCCCCTTCATCTGTGTACCCATTCCCAATGGAGACTACTGGCAACCCTGGAGCATAGAGAAAAAGAGAGCGCGAGAAGGACAGGAAGTAAATGGCAAACTATATGAGGGAACAACAGGGTTTTTGTGTGCAAAGCTTACAGAGGGCTATCACTGGAGGAGAGCAACGCACAGCGGACAAGTGCAGGAAAAATGAACATTGTAGAACAAGGGCCTTGGAGTTAGAGAGAGACAGTAATGAAGAGAGCAACGGGGGGATAGGAAGAGACGAATCTCCTCCTCAGTTCCTAAAGAGTGTGTGATCTCTGAAAGAGCGGTCAGAAGTGTGTGCGTGTATTTGTCTGTGAGTGAGAGGTGGCAGTATTAGAGGATCTCTGAAGAACTAGAGGGACGTTTGAAGCCTCTGCTAGCCCTCCACAATGATTCCAGAACACCTGTTAATTCATTTCATTCCGTAATGTTTATTAATGTTAAAGAAATAGTTCTGCCAAAGTTAAACCAGGCCTGTATGAATTCATGTCTTCTGCTGAACACAAAAGAAGCTATTTTGAAGAGTATGCGTAACCAAAATGTTTCTGTTTTCAGTATTTTTTTTTCATACTATGAAAGTCAAAATATATCCAAAATGTATTCTGTTATAGAGAAACATACATGTGAGTAAATTATGACAGATGTTTTCATTTTTGGGTGAACTTATATGATGCTATTTTAGTGCCACACTAAAGTCATAATATTTTAAGAATACTCTGATAGACCCCATAATGGAAAAACGTCACCAGGTTTCAAGAAATAAGGTAATGAATAGTAAATGATAGTATTTTAAAGAGTAAAAGAATAATATTTAATGTTTTTTAATTATTATTTTATTTTACCTTGGCATAAACCAATCATAATTTTACTTTAGTCTATGTAATTTTAAATATGCAACTTCAAAGCCATCAAATATTTATATTGGAGGGAAGAAATCTGAATACCCTAAAAAATACCATTGCTTAAAATGTTTGAAAAGGTATGAGGGTGTAAATTTTGAATAAATGAAAAGTTGTTGCTACAGTGGCTCCTGTCTCCCCTACTGCAGGATGAAAGAGGAGAGTAGAGTGGGGAGGGAGAGAGCAAGCGTGTGAGCATGATTATGATAAATGTGAGGAAAATAAGACATGATTGATGTTAATAGAGGGGTTTCTACAGAGCGGTGCATGGGGACTGAAGGTTCTCATATTTATATTAAGGTGTATGATTCAAGAAGAATTAATATAAATCTGGACTCATAGAAAGGTGCTCCATCTTACTGCAGCCTCTGTCTCTCTCTCAGCAGAACTGCCCGATAAATAATATTTGCCACATGCCCTTAAAGAAACAACACACACACACACACACACACACACACAAATGCAAATAAAATTGTGAAGGTTTCATAAACTGCACAGGTTCATTGTTTGCCTCCATTTTGAATATTTTGCTGTCAAAACTCAGGCTATGACAGATGGCTGCACTTTCATTACAGTTTTGGAAACCGTTTCTTGTGAGATGAATCAGCTAATTTATGAAAAGCTGGGAAGTTCATGCAGAGTTCCTGTCCTAGTTTCACGTCACCTGCAGGCTTTATGACAATAAGGTGTTAGTAAGTTCAGTTCACTAATGCTGAGTGTTTTGGCTCATATGTGTGAATTTTCCAAATCGGTTCCAATGCAAATGTAAAGGTGTTTGTGATGCTTTAGACTTATATGATGACCATTTATAATCAACTAAACATGACATTAGACATGGTGGGAGCCTGTTATTCATGAATCTGGGCTGGTTTCTGGGTCAGTCCCATCTAGGCAAGGAAAGAGTTCTACCATGTCCAAACAATTTCAACCTATGCTCACTGGAAAAGCATGCTTTACCTACATTGTTGCAAAACTCCAAAAACGTACCATTACAGTTTTCAGCTGAAAGAGCATTAGAAGCAGTAAAACACCAACAACTTTATTTATTCATTTTCACACAAATACAGAGTTCTGGCATGAAACTCTAGATGGCGTAGTCCGATAGGTTTAACTCAGTCTGACCTAATGACATCATTATCACATGGCACAGCTGATTGGTTCTGTCCTTTATCGGTAGCCAATGAGCTCACTCCTCCTCAGCATTCAAATATATGACTAGGGCTTACAATAGCAGTTGCAGCTTGCGTCATAAAAAACCCTCCACCTTCCCCAGCTCCACCTGTATAGATCTGCTATGATTTGATTCATGTATGCTATATGGGGGTTATTTCATGTATGTTATATTTGCAACAGCAATATTTCTTACATGCTTACAGCAGCATGATGTGGCTGTATTGGCAATAGCAAGTCTTGATACTTGTTCTGCCGTGGCAGCGTAGCAGATCTATTCTGCCAAGACCAAATATATTAACATTGTCATTTGCATTACCATGGCAATCCCTCTGAGAGTTGTCATGACAGAAATTATGGCTATGGGTCAGATTATTGATTAATAAAGACTTAGTATTGTGCAAGGAACCACATGTAAATGTTATGACTACAAAATTATGTGTGATTAGTAAAGTAATAAATTACCAGCTTGTAACCAGCTTCATGGCTTTTCTGGTAGTAAACTTGTTTGTTAGCTCACCTGGTACAGCACTGCGATGTGGAGCACTAGGGTATGAGTCCTGTGAAAGTGAGCCAGGATAAGAGCTCAAACACTTGTAGAAGCAAGCTAAAATATAATTGTTGCTTCAGCAAATATGTTTTTACCTCAAATGTGTTTGCTTTTGTTAATATTATGGGCAGGGTTTAGTTCAGACGATATTCTGTTTTCAAACATGAACCTTTTAGTGCCACCCACTGGACATTTAATTTCTGAAATGCTGTGAGTCCTACAACCACCAAATGTTGGCAGTTTTACGTTGATCTGTTTTGGACAAAACTGATCTTGTTTTTAACGCCACTCACCAGGCATTTCAGTTTGAAAGTTCTGCGAAACGTTTAATCGACAAAGTAATATTGAATATTTCAATAGACTGATTCAAACCCATAATGTCTGCAGCATACAACACTAGTTTTGGTGCACTGTGGCAGAAACATGTAAATACAAGTTGTGCCTATTAACAAACTTATGAACTTTTACAGTCAGAATGAATTGAATTGTGTCCTACAATTTTGTTCATTGAGAATTGATTGAATCGTTGTTTGTTTTGTTACTGCGATCTAATGGGAGTGGCAGGTTGCCGGATGTGATGGATTATTGTCCCGCCCCTATGCTGGTGCATGTTATAGAGGATAGATGAGAATAGAAGGGGGAAGGGAATTCAGTGTTTTTGATTTAAAGATTACAAAGGCATATGACTTCAAAAAAAGAATGATGTGCACAGATAAACAACTTATAATATCAAAAAATATGAATTGTAAATATTGATTTTCTGGTGATTTTAATTCCGCTCCCATGTAACCAAACGGTTTGACAACTGCTGCTTTGAAGGCACATATCAACAAAATATTTCCAACATAACAGCTCATCCTGTTGAAAAACACTTTCAACTACTTTGTACTACCGTCCCTATTCAGCTTCTTGCGAAGCACGCTGTGAACTAGATGTCTACTGTTCAGTTTCAGTGAAGGCCAGCAACAATTATTCATGTAGTGCTAACACAAATTTATAAATTTAAATATTTGTTTAATATTTTTGTTCAATTGCATCATTTTAATTAAAAAACTGAACAAGCATTAAAGGTGCTGTAGGGAACTTTTGTAAAAAAATATTTTTTACATATTTATTAAACCTGTCATTATGTCCTGACAGTAGAATATGAGACAGATAATCTGTGAAAAAAATCAAGCTCCTCTGGCTCCTCCCAGTGATCCTATTGCCATTTGCAGAAACTCCATCGCTCCCGGTAAAAAATAACCAATCAGTGCTGCGGTCCGTAACTTTGTTTGTGTTCAAAATGTAGAAAAATGTATATAATAAGCGAGTACACCATGAATCCATTTTCCAAACCGTGTTTTTTGCTTGTCCTGAATCACTAGGGTGCACCTATAATAAGTGTTTATATTCGGACTATTTTAGATTGCTTCGGGGATACCGCGGCGGAGTAACCCAGTACCTTTGTGATTCTTCATAGACATAAACAGAGAGAAGTAGTTCCGGCTACGATGTTCTTCCGCAAGACGCAAGCAGTTCTGTTTATTAACCGCTAGAGCATCAAAAGTTCCCTACTGCAGCTTTAAGGATAATTTTTGGAATTTTTGATAAATAAAGTATAATTCTTATAGTGTAAGACAGGATTCACGCCGGTTCTTACAATCATTTCCTCTTCAAATTTATGCCACTCAACGATGATTCATGATTGAGGACATTATTTTGCGCATGTTGAAGATCTCTCTCTATGTGCTTTTAGATGGAAACCTCTTTTCTGCATGAGTGCAGTTACTTGAAGTCTCACTCAGTCTGATGTCTTTAAAATGCTCAGGGGCTCAGAGATCCTTCTACCCCTTTCATCTTCACGTCTCTGTGGCCCCCCTGTGTTTAACAGGGTTCACAGAGGAAAGCCACCTTTTTCAGCATGTTTACACAGAGTGTGTAGACTGATGAAAATGTTATGTTGAATAAATCGAACATGCACATGCAGTTAATTGGTTTATGAAGGCTAACGTGTTTCTGTGTTTGTTTACTTGGTTGGTTGTGTCTTAAATGACCAGTACATTTAAATGTGATTCATTATACCACAACCACACAAAAAGCCATGCAAGACAGGAGTTCAGTGTATGATGACATTAATATATTATTTGTTTAAGAAAAAACTTTTTTTTTTTCATCTGTAAATGCATGTAAAATATCTGTATGCATTTATATAATTTGTGATTTATACCCAATTTAAATGGATTTGAATAAATAATCATCAGACTCTAAACTACTTTTTATTTTATTTTAGCCAAACTTCAAAGTGTGAAGTCCAAGTACGGTGCTGTCTGATGATTAGAATGTAGCCTTGCCTCATCCTTGTTATTAGGAAGTCCGATTTCCACTAACCTAATCAATTCACCATGCTAAAAACTCATTAAGTTTCTGTGCATGGCCTGAAGCTGACTGTTGGAGGAAGATGAAGCAGTCAAAGGTAAGACAGAGGTTTACGTGCTGGTGAAAGAGTTGTACATCTAGTAGTGTTTGTGTGCATTTTACCTCCAGTAAAGTATTTCCTGACGTTCATTCTGCTCGTATTTGAAACCAAATTCATTGAGCCTCATTAGGGATGCAATATATTACTACTGGTCACATGTAGATATTAAAGTTTTTCTCTCCTTTTATTTTATAATTACTTATACAAGATTAAAGTTCATCTTCGACACTTAATCATTTAAATGTTTTGAATTATTAATAACACTGTTCAATATAATCATTATCATAATCTTTTATTACAATACTGTGATGCCTAAATTCATGAGTAGCATCTAGGAATGTTTCGTTTTACATTTTTATTCAAACAAAAAGCTATTCATTGTAATATCCACCATTTATCAGTCTTAAAGCAATCATCAGCTAGTCAACTTTGTAGAAAATATAGAAAGTCTAAGTAAATATTTATTAATATATTTTATTAAAGTAATTATAATTAATGTCATATAAATGCAGTAAGTACTGCAGCAAGTCTTCAATTCTATAGTAAACACTTAGTGTGTGTGTTAAACGGTTTGCTAGAGGTGTGTGGATGTGTGTTTATGAGTTAAATGTTCTGCTGCAGGTATGCGTGCATGCATGTGTGTGTGTTAAACAGTCTGCTGCGTGTGTGTGTGTGTTAAATGGTCTGATGCAGGTGTGTTTGCGTGTGTGTGTTAATCCCAGCAGTATCTCTGTCCCTCCCGGGCTGATGAGCAGAGGCTGACGGTGGAGTGTCAGGCTCATTGACTCTCTCGCTGCAGGACTCAGTGCTTTAATAGCCTCTGATGGCATGACACCAGATTCCAGCCTCTGACCTCCCACAGGCAGCAACACTCTAGACTGCAGTCATGCCCAGCGGGAGCCATGCGTCTCACACGCACACAGAGCTCAGCAGAGTCAGAACGCACCCAGACACCGCAGACTGCAAGGATCATGCACGGCTGTTTGGGGAGAGAAAGGTAAAGGGTAGGGACCAGTGCTGTAGTGATCCAGAAACGCTCGCTTGTGTGGAAAGGTGTTTCTAAGAGGTACTGTAGTGCTGTGCTATATCCTTGCTATAAAATCACCATTCATATATAGATTCACTTATTCAAGTCATAAAAGTATTCAAATATGAGTAATAAGGAATCTAATGTCACATTTAAATAGTTAAAATCGAGGTTAAAGATTAACAGACAAAAGCTCATCAATTAGCCTAATTTACAGTAAGGACGGGGGGGGGGGGGGGGGGGATTCTACCTTAATATGGAAATGTAAAAAAGGATCACGTCTTTTGTGGTCTTAGGTTTTAATTAGTGCAATAATCAGTCAGGCTGACCATACATAAAACCTCAAAATTTGAACTTAATAAACTATGATGATGTAATATTGAAAAATGAATTAGACCTCCCCCTTAACCTCTAACAAACTCAAATGTTAGCAGACCTTGAACAGGTCCACAAAATGGCAAGTTACCAAACCATTAAATAAATTAAAGGAAGGCTTGTGATGCAGAAATGGAATGGAGAGCACAAAGGCACTGAAAGAACCAGGCGAATATCTCTGCATAAAAAAATCCTTTCAAATATTCAGTTCTTAATAACAGTTCTTAATAGCATTGGTTGTCTTGTTTTCCAGTAAAAAATCAGCTTGGACCGTTTTATTGGAAAATATGGCAAATATACTGATTGTACTAAAATAAAGATACTGATGTAAATAATCTTTAATGAACTAATCATTTTTGAAACTTCTAAAAATAAAGGATTTTTTTTTTCTTGGGAAGAATATACATCTGAGAGACAGGATAATGTTTATTCTTTCCTTAATGCTCTATTTAATGAATTGTCTAATTTCTTGTTTTCAGCAGTTAGTCCTGATACTCCTGCCAATACTGTTTCTCTGAATTTGAAGGTGATTAAAAGAGAGGAAGAGAAATGGAGAAGGTAGGGGGAGAAAAGGATAGAAAGGAAAAGCTAGGTAGCAAGAAGAAGATAATACATTCATTATTGAAGCATTCAAACCTCCAGAGGTTTTCTAATGAACAATGCGCCATTTTGCTCTATGACGTCAGCACTAAACAAATTTCAGCTCACTGTGAAATTGAGGCAAACATAATCATCAGTGGCTTTCTCACACTTTGATCGGACCACAGAGAACGAGAGAAAGCGACATACACGATGTTCTGTGCATTTGACCAAAACAAAACAAAAAGCTTGTCAGGACAAACATGTAGGGAATAATTGGTAGATCTGATTGTTTGCCAGCAGCATCCAGGACGTGAACCTGCAGCAAACCTTTGGCAAGAATGGGCAGTTTGCTTCTTCTGCCAAACAGTTTCCATAAGCTCATTTGCATGTGTGGCAGTGTTCATCAAATGTTTACCACAGGGGTTATCATAAATGCATAATAAATAAATATAATAAATGACACAGTAGTGTTTCTGTGACTTTCCAAAAGAGGAAAACTGTTTTAAAGAGACTGATTACGTTGGACAAAAGAGAGAAAGATGTCAAATTTGCTCAGTCTTTGTAGTTACATCCACATAACAGCAGTGAGTTTTATGTTATTTAATGCTAAGGCAAGAACAACACAAAATATAGTTTTATAAATAAAATATTTACATTAAAAATAAATATAAAAACATATGGTCTTTCTTTGTATGAACAGAAAAGGTGCTTCAGATTAGATTTTGGTGTGTGTGTGTGTTGTTTAGGTTTGGTAAAACTGTTGACAGAGACGTTGTCTTTGGTCCCCTCTTTTCAACTGAAGTGGTGTCCAGACTCATCTGTCCCTCCCCCTCCGTCCAGCTCTGTAAATCACACAGATGTGACAGCTGCAGGTTTCCTGATTAAAACATCACTTTCATCTGTCCAGTCTGTTTATTCCAAGCATGTACAGATGCTTCTGGTTCTGGAGGAAGAGGAGCCAGAGCTCCCTGTGATAATGACAACTTTCACATGCAGTCAGATTTTATAGGGAGGTAAAACCATTTTGCATCTTAAAAATGCTTTCAAATCCACATTTACTGTATAAAAAGCATGTTTCAAAGGAAAACCTGACATTTTGGTATAGATGATGTACGTGAAGATTTAACACATCACTTATCACCTTTTTTCAGTACCTGCTTTGTTTGATAAGTATCCTCTTTCTGATTTCAGCTTAGTATTTTCTTCAGTTTTTGCCATTTTTTTCTGCACCTAACATTCAGTCACCTGTTAACTATAGCATACAGGAGGATTTTCTATTTTCCTAATACAATAAAATTGCATTAAAAAGGTTAGCTTTTAAAACTACCTGGCTGCTTTTACATATTTCTAACTGATCCAAGCTGGAAATGTATGCTCTGTTGGTTCAAGATGAATTATAAACTGGTGTCCAATATTGACTTTTTTGAATATTTGATTAGCAAAAAAACAGCTTCTCTAGCTTAAAGGTCCCCTGAAGTGCTTTGAAACAGCAGCATTATTCTATGTGGCAAGTATTTTCAACTGAAACAGGAAAAGAGGGCGTGACATATCGAGCAACCCCATCCCCTTTTTAACGTTTTGTGAAACCAGACCTCATTTGGACCAATCGAAAGCATATTTACACTGTCTGAATCATTCCCTATCATCTACATTGTGCTAGGGAATTCACTGTACAGGACATACTACACCGTGAACAAGTGACTGATCTCAGACACAGCTTCAGCAGCTATTTATAGTGCAGGGGCCATGCGCTTCATATTCTTTACAAAGCATTTAATTGGTCAGAAGATTTGACGAGAAGATGAAGTATGATGTGATGTCAAAAAATTGTTGAGCCATTATTTTTCCTTTCCGGAAGTGACGAACTGCAAGCTTTGAATGCATATATCTTATAAATGTGAATTTTGTCAATGTTTTGGAGCACACTGCCTTATATATAACCTTACGGCTAACATATTGATTCTAACACACACACAAAAAAACATTCATTTTTGATTTCATGCATAGGGACTTTTAAGGGAGTGTGGCCTTGTTTTTCCAAGAGCTAGACTGAGGTTTGTGTTATTGAGAAGAATTGATGAGGGCAGACTGCCTGAAAAGAGGGAGGCCTGTGTAAATGTGTGAACTTGACAGACACCGAACAGGTGCACAACCAGAAGATGTCAGCTTGCACATGTGTGGCGATTTCTTCAAAAGTAGGCACTTTTAGAAAAGTACCACACATTTGACACTTTTTACATTTATTTTATTTTTATAAACCAGCAAATGTATTTTTTCATCACATCACAATATGTGTTCTGTTTAATATCATTCTGTATTGTAAATAACTTATTTAAGAAGGAATGTACACTGTTGGTCTAAAGATTCGGGTCAGTAAGATTTTTTTTTTGCCTCTTATTCTCAGCAAGACTGCATTTATTTGATAAAAAATTTATTTAAAAAGTTTTTTTTTAAATGTATTACAATATTAAACAACTGTTGTCTATTGTAATCAAAATGGTATTTATTTTTATGATGACAATGCAGAATTTACTGTACCCCCAACCCGATCTCACTGTAATTCGTATGTATTTTACAAGGTGGCTTATTCGTACGAATTCGTACGACCACACTCGTACAATTTTATACGATTTGTGCCAATTCGTACGTATTTTACAAGTTGCACAATTCATATGAATTTGTACGAATGATCTACACCTAACCCCGCCCCTAAACCTTACCGTTAGACAAATCGTATAAAATCGTACTAGTGAGGTCGTACAAATTCGTACGAATAAGCCACCTCATAAAATACGTACGATTTGTTCGTGAGATAGCGTTGGTACCCTTTGTTCCAGACTTCAGTGTCACATGATTCAGAAATCATTCTAACATGCTAATAATAATTGATGCTCAAAAACAAATTCTGCCTAATATTTTTGTGTAAACGATCCTTTTTTTTTTCAAGATTCTTTGATGAATAAAAAGTTCAAAAGAATAACATTTATGTGAAATAGGAATATTTTGTAACTTTGTACATTTGTAATAAATGTATAAAGGTTGTTTAAAGATGGTTTGTAATGTTTACATTTATTTATATAATAACATTTAAATATTTTTAAATTGGACCTTCATATACCAAAAAGAACTTGAAGTCTGCTATTTTTTTCATATATAGTCCTTGGAAAATGAAAGTGCCTGTAGTTGAAGAAACACTCATACACTGCTGAAATTGCTAGTACACAACAAATATATTAACTTATTTGCAAACATAAGCAACGTCACTTCTGCTTTAATAATAATGTCAAGATTGATAATTATGTCAGGTGAATTTTCAATCAGGTCTGCATCTAAAAAACAAGTATATGCTTATGGCTCTGACTCTGATTCATATATTAAACAAGCAAATGGAAGGCGGTAAACTGCAGGTGTGTGTGTGTGTGTGTGTGTGTGTGTGTGTATTCATCACAGGAGCTAGTCTGTCACGGATTGCATTTTAACCATAAGCTCTAATATTCTGCCACTTGCTCTTAGACTGTCTTTTTAATGCTCTCCCTCCTTTTCCTTTCAAAATTTTCTTCTCCACTCTCTTCTCTTCATCCATTTATTTATCGCCCCTCACTCCTCATACATTTTCTTTCTTTTATGAAAAGATAACATTACCTTACACTACATTTTACCAGTAAAAGCGCACATAAAAGCACACACATACACCCGTTTACTCACACACATTACAACTTAAATCAATCTTACTTTATCATTTATGCTCTTATGAAACAATGTCTTTTGAACATTAAACCAAATGAGATCATTAATTCTCAGAAACATCTGTATGTAATTTTAGATCTCTACCCTTAATGGAACATAAGAAACATTACCCCCACCATAAAAATATGTCACCCAACCACAGTGTTTCAAATATCTTTTAATCGGGTAGCAGGAACAACTTTAAAGGTTGTGCATTAAAAATAAATGAACAGAAAATTGCATTTGTCACCTAATGTTATTTTATGTACCGGATCCAAATATTTCAAGCAGGGCGATAAATGTTGAACTTTCTTGACAATAAATGGCAGTAAAACCTGTTCAGCAGTCCTGTAGTCTAACATTGATGTAATATTACGGAGTGTATATGAAACCCTAAGGGCAGTGGAAGACTTCACTAGTTTTCACATCGTATTGCCGTACAACCGTTAAAAACTGCAGTGTTGATGTCCAAGAACCTTTTTTTTTGTTTGTTTTTGTTTTTACAGTTTCTTATGCTGCCCTCTAATATGGTGTTGAGTGTTACTTTTCATTTTAATTATTATTATTATTATTATTATTATTATTATTATTATTATTATTATTATTATTATATTTTTAACCCTTTAACTGTCACCCTGTCCCGTATACGGGACACCTACATTTACTTCACTAAATTACAATTAAATCGAATCTAATCTTGACAAACTATATATCGTTGGAAAGGTCTAAGACTCATAAATATATATTTTACCAATGTTTTTTGTAAAAAAAAAAAAAAATGTAGGAACAGTAATAGATTAATTTATGACAAGAGTGCACCCTCAAAAATCTTCATTATAACAGGAATTCTGGTGGACTTCTTTTGGCTTTTTCTCTATCACATTTTAGAAATCATCAGAAATTATATATCAACTGAAAACTTAAAATCTCAAAATTTATCCTTTAAAACCCATTTTAAAATCAGACATTGCATTACCATGTAAATGTTACATCAATATCATGTTACAAAATGTTTTCACTTAAGTTTGAATCGCGCACTATAAAGTCTATGTTCAAAAATGTGAGTGACAGTTAATTAAGATGAAATATTTTGGTGTCTTCTTATATGGTGAGTGATTATTTTTTCTTTCAAATTGTGCATTCATTATAAAAAAAGTTGAGAATCATTGATGCTAGGAAATCCTTGTTTCAATATCAGTTTCTCGTTTCTAGTTTCTAGTTTCAATGTCAGTTTCTGTGGTCTTTTCCTCTTTCCATAGCCTGGTAGAAGTTTTGGGATCAACTCAGTCCATGCAGTCAAATGCAGTTTAGAGCTGCTTTACTTAAACCAGTGCGCTTTGATAGGGACTTCACAAGGGGGAATCGAAATTCTCTCTTTCATCCTCTCTACTGGCTTCCTCTCTCTTCCCTCTCTCTCAAGACAGTTTATAGTGTGTGTGTGCCAGTAAGTATTGTGTGTGTGCGCTTGTTTATTGTGTGAAGTTGCATTTACCTCGGACATACGTATAAGAAAGCACATTAGTTAATTCCCTTATTGTTTACAAGAAAACCAACCCTGAATACATATATGGATAAACAAACAATTCATATGAATAAATATAACTGCCTGAAGAGAGCATTAAATACCAAAGGAATGAGAAACAGATGCATCTATGATCTTTAACTTTCCTCAGAAGCAACGAAAACACAATTTGTCACACTTTGGCATTGTATTTAGTTGCATTTGACTAATATATAACACATCAAATCCCTCATTCTGCAAACAAATCACCCTGGATTCAAAGGATTATGAGGCCTGGGGCTAAATGAGGTCGCATGAGGACAGAGAAGTGATTCGGCAGTTGTCCTCTGAGGAGAATAAAGGAATATTTTTTCATTTTCAAGGCACAGGAAGCTCAGTTGTGTTATGAGGTTTTGCATTTGTTTGCTTGTTTTTTAATGCGTGGCGTGAGAGTAATTAAATAAGAACAGATGGAGGTTTGGTGATGTATTCGGTAATTTAATTTCTGAGTTGGTTTTTATTTTGTTATTCTCACAAATGGCTGAGAACAGGTTGATCCAATGCTATCTCACGAGCAATTCGTACGTATTTTACGGGGTGGCTAATTTGTACGAATTCGTATGACCTCACTCGTACGATTTTGCATGATTTGTCTAGACCCCAGTGACGGGTAGGTTTGGGGGCGGGGTTAGGTGTAGGTCATTCATACAAATTCATACGAATTGTGCAACTCATGAAATGCGTACAATTTAGAAAATCTTTTAATTGTTATGAATGAGGTTGTACAAATTCATATGAGTTTGCCACCTCATAAAATATGTACGAATTGCCATGAGATCAGGCTGGTTGAACCATGTCAGCTTTTCTTATTTTGGGCAAGACACTGTTAACATCTGATTAGATTCTCATCGTTCTCCATCATCCCTTTCGCTCTCCTTCAAACACTTTCCTCTCTCGTAATGGGCCAGATGTAGCTTCTTTATTTCTCCATTGCTATCATGCATTATGTATTTCATTATCGTGACAAACAACTCTCAACCGCTGGAGTGCAGCCAAACATAATCGACACGCAGACATTAAATGGCTCTCATGAGCCTTCCTGTATCGATCTGCATACTGACCAAGAGCAGGACTGGAGACACTGCAAACATAAAACCCTGACTCCTCTAGATGTACTTCTGTGACAGAGTTCACCTCGAAAGAATACCATCCTGACAACAGAGCGATGACCAGTCTATTTAGTGTATGATTTATTAATTGAGGTAAATGTCAAGTGTGCAATTACAGGAATATATAAAAAATATGTGACAATTAGATGGAAATGTGGAGGTTGTGAGGATGAGCGAGAGCGGGGGCTTTTGTTTAGGAGATATTTGTGTGCTGTGGAAAAAAAGCCATGGCATTTCTAAGATCGGGTCACATTTATCAGGCCACGCGCTCTCAAACGCTGCTGTCAGATTTCTGGCATTCAGACTCCAGGATAATCTATTTTTTAAGTTGGCAGCTACACTTTCACAAAGATTTTTTTTTACTTTTTGTTTGGTGAATAGACTCCACTTCAAAACTGACAGTTCAAGGTAATCTTTTGTTTCTAAATTAAGACTCGTTTGACATTTCAAAAAGTTGACGTTGGAATTCTGTTCAGAGCTCACCAGAACACAATGAATCTTCTGAAAGCAATCGATTTTGCTTTCCACACTTTTCTCAGTTTGTCCATTGCTGGTATATTGTGTTTTCAACATCTCATTGAGAAGCTTATGCATCGTAACATCGGTCTGCAGATATATATAATATGTGTGTATTAATGTGAGTGTGTGATTTCCTGGGCTTCTTTGGCAAGTAGAAAGGACATTTATATTCCCTGCAAATGGTTTATTTGTTCACTGAAATTTAAGCATATCACCAAACTATTAAGCCTTACATTTTTTTGCGAAATCATTAAGATTATTCCTTTTGTACTTATGCAAACTGCCATTTTGCCACTATGCACAAACCAAATTGCTATTATGTAAATAACTGTGCGGAGATGTTGATTGGAATATTTCTGCTCGTTTAGCTGATTCAGGAGCTCCATCAGAGGAAATTAATGACAGAGATCCTGAGTGTATTCCGCCAGAGAGATCGAGAGAACGTGAGGGGAGGAGGAGCAGAGGAGAGGTTTGATCAGCATTTACAAACTTTTACTGGAACTTAAAGCCAATCATGTCAGCTAGGCAACTTCACCAAGGTCAAACGAATACAAGAGAAAGAAATGAAGACACAATAAAAAGGTAGCAGTGAAAATCACCTGACTCCACACAGTTCTATAATAAGATGAAACCCTCAGGTAAAACATTACCGATGCAGGAATCTGTAAAATGCTTTCAGATGCATATTACAATAAAGCTTCAAAGGTACAATTGTTATTCTGTGGTTACGAGGTCTTATGAAAGTGCAGTTTGGAGTTCATCGGCATGTTAAAGGGGTATGGTCATTTAATCACACTAAATTTATTTCCAAACCTGTATGAGATTCTTTTTTCTGGGAAACACGAAAGAAGATATTTTGAAGAATGTGGGTTAACATATGGTTGCTGGTCCCCGTTGATTTCCACAATATGGAGAAAAAAGTTATTGGGATCCAGAAACCATTTGGTTGCCAACATTCTTCAAAATATGTTGTTTTGTGTTCAGCAGAAGAAAGAAATTCACAGGTTGAAACAACTTAAGGTGAGTAAATGATGACTGACTTTTTTACATTTTTAAACTATCCCTTGACTTATAAATCACAGATCTGTTCAAAGTGATGATTTATAATTTAACTTTATAATCCAGGAATTTTGAGAGTAGATTTTTAATTACATTGCATTTATTATAATTTTGGCTCTGAATTCATTCACACGCTAGGCACAGGTGTACCATACCTGACATGAAAAGATACAATCAAACCTAAAAACAACATTAGTGCTCCTATGATGACTAATTTTAACTGCTGGAAAAGTTATGTTTGATGGGTTGATATTTTTTCACTCTGTAGAAATTATTATTTTTGTCATCTTTTTCCATCTTTGCACTGTGAGATGCACTTAATAATGTATGAATGTCACTGCATAAAAAAAGTGACATTTATTTAAAAGAAAGACACTTTTCAAATAAAACATTTCCCAAAAACGTTTTCCATTTGTTGTTTGTTTTGTTTTGTGTATTTTAAATTATAAAACATCAGATATACCATTCAAAGTTGAGATTAATTTAAGCATTTAAATTGTTGTCAGGGTAAAATATTATTTTCTGTTGCAGTGTATGCTGCATTTCATGAAGAAATTGACCATTGATAAAGAAGATGAATGCGTTTTTCTTTTCACCTAAATAGTATATTCAGACACTCATTTGTCATACTTCTTTTGGCATACTATAGCTGGGAAGTAGACATATTTAGATGTGATATGATAAAAGTTATTGTGGAGAGAAGGTCTGGCAATATTTATTTGCAGACACCATATTGATATTGACACAATGGGTGGATAAAAATGAATGGATAAAACTAATATTAATCAATATTTTACTACAAATAAATTTTTTACAAGAAAAAATTAACTATATACACAGTACCTTACAAAAGAATAAAGTCTGTTAGATTTTTAATTAATTCATCAAGATTGTGTTAATTTGTTCAAAACTGAGGTCAAACCAGTAATATTGTGGAAATATTAATATAATTTTTTTAACTAACTGTTTCCTACTTTAGTATATATTTTAAAAGATGTATGTATTCATGTGATGGCAAAGTTGAAATTTGAGCAGCCTTCATATTATGTCATAAGATGCTTGAGAAATATTACAAATATTTTTATTTGTAACAAACTATTTTTGCTAATGTTAATTTTTTTCTTTCCATCTTCCTTCCCTTATTCCTTCCTTTCTTACTTTCTTTGATGCATAGAGAGAACTCATGAAACCAAAAAATTAAAAATAAATAAATAAATAAATAAAAATAAAAAGCCAGCATGACTCGGGCACCTACAGTGTTGATTTGTCAATGGGGAATTGTTTCCCTCCTGCTCACATATGCTGTCTTGCGCTGCATGACGGTGGACAGTTTTAACAAACCTCCATTCTGGAGAATATTTTCAGCATCTTACACACAAGCTTTTAATTAGTTTATGAAAGTGTTAGAATTTCACTTTAGTAATAAACAGAGAATCTGATTTCGGAGAAAATGTAAACACAGCAATGAATCCAAATATTCATCCAAGAAAGAATGAAGACCTTGCAATAAACCTTAAGTTAGAAAAAATGTCACACTTCACAGGAGACAAACTGACATTTCCTCTCTCATGCTCTGTTCTTTATCGAACAGATTTGATAGAAGTGAAAGCAGTAATAATCATTACTGTACTTAAGCATTCTATATCATGTAGTCTGTTAGAGAAGAGTCAAGACAGATAATATATAGTAAACAATACAACAACATAGTAAACAGTCTTGTCAGAGATATCTGAAGAATTCTATATTTCTGTTCTTTTATGCATTTACCTGATTTTCTACCTCTACAATGTCATAATGTTTTTTTTTTTAAGTTTAAGAGGCAACATGGCGTCTTTACCAAATGGTAGAAGCAGGTGCTTGTGTGCATGTGTGTTTGTGTACTGGCATGTGCTGCAGCCAAACACTATTAAAATAATCTATAGAAAATATACAGAGTAGGATGTATTCATTCTGTGCCAGCGGAATAATGAAAGGAAAGGTCTAATTTGCTTGTGTCTTGTTCACTGTTTATCTATATATAAATACTCGTATGAGTCATTGTTGTGTGTGTGTTTGAGTGTGTGTTTGTGGCCTTTTGTTACGCATACGTTTTGTCCCACATACATCCTGTGGCTCAAGTGGTAAAGCATTGCGTCAGCAGCGCAAGGTTGTGGGTTCGATTCCCAGGGAACCTGTTAGGTAAAAAATGTTAGCCTGAATGTGCTGTAAGTAGCTTTGAATAGAAGCATCTGCTAAAATGCATACATCAATCACACAGAGGGTAATTTTCATTTCACACTCATTCGAGTGGAGAAATATACGACGAGTGAGCGAAGGAAAGCACGAATAAACCCCTGGAAAAATCTTGTGAAATTTGCTGTAAAAATAAATGGGTAACTTGTTGACAGAAATTCACATAACAGATATTCTGACAATGTTTCAGGCATTATAGGATGTGTACTTTATGTTTTACAACTGACTATTGTTATTATACTAACGTATTTAAATTCAGTGTCGAAAACAGTTTTTGCTGCTTTATTTTTATTTATCTATTTGTTCATATATAAACTATGATGAATAGAAATTTCAAAAGAACAGCATTTATTTGTAAGTAGACTTTTTCTAACATTATAAATGTGTTTACTGTCACTTTTGATCAATTTAATGCATCCTGAAAAGAACTTTCTTGTTGTTATTATTTATTTATTATATATATTTTTAACTCTAATCTATTTTAATTTTGAAGGCTTAATTAAGACCTTTGCATGGTACTATATCATGGTTTCCACAAAAATATTAAGCAGGAAAACTGTTTTCAACATTAATAATAATAAGACAGTCTGACAGTCTGACAGTCTGAAACTGAAACTGACAGTCACCACCATAAGCTACTACTAAATATTGTAGAAACATAATTTTCTGTAAAGTTTCTTTGTAACGATTTGTATTGTAAAAAGCGCTATACAAATAAACTTGAATTGAATTGAATAAGAAATATTTCCTGTGCACCAGATCAGATCAGATCAGATTTTTTTTTTTTTTTTCAGAATTTCAAGATAACTCCCAGTTAACAGATTAACAGGTTTTCAGCCTAGCACTTTTTGGCAAAAGCAGCCCCGGGACCATTTGAAAAGTGAGACGTGGCCTCAGAGAGATGCAGAAAAAATGAGCAGGTTGTGAAGGTAGCTCAGCAAGACTCTCTGTAGACTTCAGCTCTCATGAAACGAGAAGAAAGCTCCATTTCTCCATTTCACAAACATCAGAATCCAAAGTGCTTTCTGCTTGGAAACTATGATAACATTTTATCCCCTGAAATTTAAAAGTGCGTTTGGGATCACCAAGACTGGTGTTTTCATGTGCTTCCTTTGGAACTAGCAAAAGCATCATCAATAATGTAGAAGAGTCTTGCCTCAGTGTTCAGTTCAGAACAGGTTTAACAGAGATAAAACAGCAGTTT
Source organism: Carassius auratus (assembly GCF_003368295.1). Lineage (NCBI taxonomy): Eukaryota > Metazoa > Chordata > Actinopteri > Cypriniformes > Cyprinidae > Carassius > Carassius auratus. Next base: position 60,500 of record NW_020524643.1, read on the forward strand.
GCCATTGTAAACAAAGACTTAGCTTCTGTTTTTTCTTCATTTTCTTCTCTTTTTGCCCGAGTTTCCATGGTGAATTAATGAAGTGAAGAGGCTTCATTCTGGCTTAGTGCTCAAACCGAATGCTGCATGCTTTAGGCTGCAGTTTACTTACAACATGCATGAAATAACATGTCATAAAGTCTAAATTAGCTCATAAACAGTCATAACCTGGAGCATGTCATAAACTCTGTTTGCCATGTGTATTTGGCAGTTGCCACACACTTAGAGTGCAGGGATGTAGAAATGTATTGGAATGTATCCGGCTCTTCCTGAATATAGAACTGTAGCGGCAGCAGTGACAAGTAGCTATTAGTGTCAGATGCACCTCATTTCATGCTGCCTGCAAAACTGTAGCCACAGTCCTCCTCTTCTGTGTGTCTTCAACTTTTATTTTATTTAGATGCATGCTGGGAGCCTAAGCAACACTACAGATGAAATACTGTTATTCTTTCTTTCGCTTGTTGGGGTTCTGTCTGTTTAAAAAGCGAAAGAGGGAAGGGGAGGAAAGAAAGCATGTTAAAAGACAAATATGAAATGAAATTAGTGTGCACAGTAAGAACAGAATCAGCAGGTTGACGAGTTTTCGTTGCATCAAAAGGGGAAAATGAAGGAGAAAGGGCGATAAAGATAATTACAAACATGAAGTCGCTGACATCAAGGTTACGTTTCCCAGCGAGATCTTCCACCAGATGTGCCTCGCATCTCGGATTGTAAATCATTCCCCGAGTGCAAGCCAGAAAGGTTTATCTATCTCCTTGCAACATCTCACGCATGTGTTAATGTGGAAGAAGAATGGGGAAAAGATTGGCAGGTGCGGCTTGTTCACAAAGGGAGAACATGATTCATCACTCGATGGGCCTAATACGGACATCAACTCTTAAGAATACTGCAGGGAGCTGGGATGGAAGATAGATGATGGAAGTATTGTGAGGTTAGCTGAATCTGTTTAGTAAATATATCATATGTGTTGGAATTATTGCATATAAAAAATGTATTTTTAAATATATAAGTATATTTTGAGTACTAGTCTTAAGTACTGTAGCTTTGTTCTTAAGTTAGCCCACTCAAAAATGCAGTGTGAACTTTTTCATGTTATTTGTATTTTGATTTAGATTTCATGTAATTTGTCTCAAGCTGGCTATCCAAAACAAATGTAAATAAAAAATAAGAAAAACGACCAAATAAGCTAAATTAAAGACCGAAAAATGTATTAATACTGCTTAAAACACTTACTGTCAAAGCACTGGTCCATTTTTGACCTATTGATATGCTTGTGTTTAGCTGCAGGCCTGGCTTCATCCCAGACTGAGATGACTAATTAGTGTCTTACATTAGACATTAGAAATTGGTCAAAGAAACTCTCAAAGCCTCACTGAGCTATTAGAAGATCTCATTTTAATTCATTAGATGCCGTTTTGGTAGAAAATAAACAATAATTACATGTGTCTGTGGAGACAATATATGTGCCTTTAAGGAAGAAAAAGGACTGGCTTTGAGTAAGTATTCAGTTTCATAAGGACAGATGGGCGTGAATCTGATTATGTACCTGTTAGGTACAGTACCTCTGTGTGCTATGGACACACTTCATTTCTGACAGGGAGGATTTTAATGTTGGCTGCTGCTACTTCCAAATGATGTGTTTGATGCCTCACATGAACTCATATATCCAAACTATCCCGCAGGCAGGGGTGGATTAGGGTGGTCAGGGGCCCCTAGGCTGCTCTTTATGTAATCCCCCCAATCATTATGCTTTACTGGAAAAAATTATTTAGTGCCATATACTGTATGGTCCACACGCAGTAAGGTGAACTAGTGAGTGTCCCCAAAGAATTCTGTGAAACTGTGATGGGTGCACAGTGGTTCCTTTAGACTGGGGGGTTCTGTGGGTATAAGAAAATGTTGTTCATTTTAAATGTACATGCATAAATCTGGTGTATTTTGAGAGCAGAATCAAGTGACTAGATCAATTAAGAAATATGTGCTCTTTCTTAGTAGTATTAATTTATTTATTTGTTGCATAGATGCAAATGAGATGGCAGGGAACAATTTACACTATATAAATTCTTAAAAGCTACAAATGCCATTCTGTCAAGAACAGGGAGTGATTTTTCTCCTTGTCTTTTGTTGATTGATTATCATTAATGCTGACACTTAACTCAAGACACGAGACGAGACACAAGATTTTTTACACTTTTTATTCTCAGTGACCAAATACATAACTGGAAAAATTTTATTTAACTAATCATCTTGTAATAAATGTAATTTCAGTTCTATTTTCTGAGAATTTTATTTTCATATGCAGTAAAAAAAAAAACAACAACACTCAAGCACTGTAAAAGGTTTTGCCACAAAATCAGCTGACCGGCTTCTCTCCTGTATGATTTCTCTTCAGACCTTAGAACTGCACATTAATTATGGGATTCTAGAACGTTTGAACACCTAACTGAACTCCTTTTCACAAATTGAGAATAGAAAAAAAAAAACAGTATAAATAACAAAAAATAAACAACAGTTCTCTCTTATTAAGTGCGAACAATAAGTGCTCTTTCTATATATTCAAAGTGCAAATAGAGACCAGTTTTTTTCAAGCAAGATGCAGAGCTATAGACAACTTCAAAACCTATTACAGCCTACATACTAATAACAGCCTAGACAGGGAGTCGCTCTCAAAACATGGGGTATTAAAGTCACTTTTGAATGCACGTGCGCGTTTTACTTTTATTTTACTCTCGCCAGTGCTGAGCGCGCATTCTACAATAAAAGACATTAACTTTGTTAGACACTCTGCAAAGAATCTTTGATGTTTCTTATGGGTCAATAGAGGGTCATTTTTGTTCGCGCTGAAGAAAATTAAAAAAAAAAAAGTCCGGCCAATCCGAGGCCCCTGCACACGTGGGGCCCCAAGGCTGCAGCCTAGCCATGCCTGTGCATTAATCCGTGCCTGCCTGCAGTTAAATCAAACTTAAGGTGAAAAAAAAAAAAAAAAAATTATATATATATATATATATATATATATATATATATATATATATATATATATATATATATATATATATATATATAATATATATATACATATACATATATATATATATATATATATATATATATATATATATATATATATATATATATATATATATATATATACATAATAAATACATTGCATCACATGTTCTGTTTGTTATGACAAAGTTGCCTTTGTCATAACAGTTGCCTTTGATTTGTATGTCTTTGTGTGTTTCGCAAATTTAATTTAAGACTCTACTGTTTTTTAAAGAAGCTCTCAAAAAAAAAATAAAAAAATAAAAAAAAAAAAAACCCTGAAGGACAGAAATACTGTGTGCATTTAAGAGTTATGACATGAAGTGCTTTCTGTTCTGGAATGCTTTCCATTCAGTTTAATGAACGGTTGCGTATCAATTTATCTTTTAAATACCAGAGCATCTCAATTTAAACAATTTTGTGTAATCAAATTTTTTATCTCATCCATCTATCTATCCAAATATGACAGAACATATAATGCAAGTTTTATAAAAAGAAATGCATATAAAACACAGTATTCTATTCATGTGAGCTGTCCATAGATGATTTTGGCCCATTTTTCTCTGTGAATGATGCCATTATCTTTCTATTTTTATTTGTTTTTGTTCCTCTTTGTTATAGTAGTAATTGAGAACGTTGAGTTGAAACTTGAGTTTTAGTAATTTAGCTACTAGTTGTAGCACTCGAATCATGCTTTAGAGACTAAGAACAAGGCACCTTCTAATGAGATAGAGAGAAAGGCATTCAGAATAGCTTTAGACAGAGACATTCAAAGAATGAAGAAAGATTTTCACTTTGTTTCTGAAGTTCACCTTCATGATAATTAATGGTTGTTTGTGGCTTTTGTGCGTCAAGACTTTTGGATGCACACAGCAGCACTCATTTGCTGGAATAAATAAATTCTTGACATATCATTTGGAAAAATGGCCCTGGTACCTGGCGGCGGGTGTTCATGCATGTTTGATCTATTCAAATGCCAGGTCTTATTTACTCTCTCCAGGAAACCTTGAGAGCTTGAAATGACAGTCTCTCTTCATCTAAATAACAACTTCAGGCCTTCGTTTGAAGAAGAGACAAAGAGGAACTATGCGTTCTCTTTCGAACAGCTGCTCGAGTACTGAATGGCCATTGACTGGAGCACATGTGACAACAGTCTCCGCTCTGCTCACGCCTCATTCATGGATGAACCACTGTGCTGCCGGTGCGGTTAGTAGCCTAGGAGTTGACAGGCTTCCTGTTAAACAGACTCCACAGAACTCAAGTGCATTTGGAATTATTGTCGGTTGCCTTACCCCCATTACTAATTACTAATTTGTCATTTAGCAGTTGCTTTTATCCAGTGTGACATGTAGTAGGTGTAGGCATTCTATTTATTTCCATTCCCAGTCTTACTGAAATCATATAATGGCCATCAATGACACTTATCTGTGAGTTATAATCTTATCACAATGTGTGATGGGTATTCATTTAAACGGTCTTTCTTGACTTAAAGATGTTCTTTTGCTCATGTGAAACTAGGAAATGTGGTGTTATTTTACAGATTGCTAGATGAGATGGTAAAAATAATGAGCTTAATTAAACACAATTTGTCAGTCATATAATTAACATAATCAGCGGTTCGGACATTGACTTAATTGTGGTGAATTCATTGTTTGGCACATTGTTGCAGAAGGTTATATTAAGCAATGCTGGTGTTTTTGTTGTTGTGTTCTTTGTAATTTGCCCCAAATAGGACTCCAAATATAAAAATTTAGCCACTGTCTGACTGAGATTCAATTTTAATCAGCATTTTGTGACTGTTTATTGTATTGTCTAAGAGCCTTGTGTATCTGTGTAATGGTGATATGCACTGTAATGTTTGCATCCTCTCATAATGGTAGTCCACTAATGAGGCTACAGCTGGAGGGGAGCTTGGGGGCACCAAACATGTCTGCTTCCCTTTGATCGGCTTTAATTATGTACATGTCACGGCTCGTGAGATCTCTGACAAGTGGTAGGACAGCAGCTTAACACCCCTCATCTCCTCTATATTCTCAGCTTCTTTTCATCCTCGCAGCTTGTTTTCTTACGTCCCTTGTATTGGGTATGAATCTGAGGCATTGATCTAAGCTTCTAAGAGTTGCTCTTGTTGTCCTTTTGATGCTCCCTGATTGCCATGGTTTGATCATCTTAATGATTTTTACATCCTTCAGGTTAATTTTGAACTGCTTGAAGGAAAGCCTGGTTTCACATACACCAGACAGGGTGAAGAAACAGATGAGTGATCTGCAATTGTGGTTTGCGCTTCATAAATCTAGAATTTCCAGTCTAAAGGGCCATTCACACCAAGGACGAGAACCACAATGATAACAGTGAATCTATAGTTTTGAAAATGATTCTAAACTTAGTTCACACCACAGTTATAATGATTATGGCACAGGGGAGTGACATTGAGATGGTTGGAATCACTTTGCAAGTTATATTTGTTCAATAAAACACTGACAATAAATCAGAATCCACTCAAAAAAGGTCTGTTGTCTCTATTGTCAACTGTGTAGTGATGTATGAAGCACTGCTCACACAGAAGTTACTTTCACATGCTACAGCTTTCTGTGGGTCAATGTGGTGTGACCAACTTGAATTGGTCGTGAAATATATGTGGGGAAATCTTTCACCCTCAAGAGAAATTCTGATTGCGTGATTTTGCCGAACAACTGTGAACATGACAGCATCTTAAACTGTTCATTCTCTCAGTATTTGAAAATCTTATTCCTCTGGATCATTGACATAACATTATAGACATCTACATTTGGTATATTTTTAACTGGTCTCTGCTCTTTGCCCTTTTCTTCATCCCCTCTTTCGAGGCCCTGCTGTGGCATGAGTTTATTCACCAAATAAGTTGTGACACGAGCTGTTCTATCTTGTTACGTTAACATCCAGAGTCTAACTGGATTATGTAGCCTGCAGTGTCCAAACAGAGATTAGCACACTAATCCAACCTACAGGCTTGAGGATGGAGGGTCACTTTAACTATGAGCAGTGCTGATTCAGATTCAGTACTAAGATCATGCTATAGTGAAGTCAGACAAGCAATTCATTATCATTAGTTCAGATTACAACCACAAATCCACCTGCACAAGTATTAGGTGCTGATTAGATTAAATTGAGAGAGAGAGAGAGAGCGATTTTCTACATTGGGTAGAATTAGGAATGTTAGGTATTAGGAAATAATGAAAGGTATTAGGAATGCTCCGGATTCAATACAAGTTAAGCTCAATCGACTGCTTTTGTTGCTTTTTGATTACCACAGAAACTTTTGACGTGCCACAGCAAAACTCAGGATTGTTGTAAAGCACTTAGAAATAAACAGTGCCATCAATTTTTAATATATTTTAAAATGTGATTTATTGCTGTGATGCAAAATTAGAATTTTCCGCTGCCGTTACCCCAGTCTTCATGTCACCTGATCCTTCAGAAATCATTCTGATATGCTGATTTGGAGTTCAAGAAACATTTCTTATAGATGTCCTTCTGCTGATTCAAGATCTGCTTATCTCCATTTAAATAAGGAATTTACCTTTCTTCTTAGCATGCTTTTGAAAACATCATGCAAAGGTTACTGCCATTGCAATGTCATCACAATGAAGCTGGCTGGATATATGGCTAGTCAGTAATTCTATCACATTAATTTCATGTTAACACATCTGACATATATTTGCCATGGTTACTTAAATTATAAAAAGAGGGATATATTACAATTATATTATTACATATTATGCCAAAAAAAGGCTCATTTAGTTCCCATTCCTTTCTATGTATCATATTGCAGCACACTGAAGATTAAATCTGTAAGTGAAAATGTTAAGATTTGTTTTGTTAATTATAATTATATTTCTCTTAGCTAATATGGTATTTCATGTGATGCAAAATTAGCTAATATAAAGATTTTAATTAATTACAAATATATTTTTTAAAATGATTAACGTTGACCCGTGGGAACGAAACAGAGAAACAAAAAGTTAATAAACATTTGACAAAAAACAAGTCAATGAACTTATAATACATTCACTGCATTCAAAAGTTTACATTCTGCTCACTTTATGAAGCAGAACTAATCTCTGATCTGTAGAGTTCTCAGAACTCCTCGCGACAGGCAGTTCTTCCGATTGACCAGAGGGGCGCTGTGGCGCTGTCCACGTCCGACTGATCCGAGCTGACGACCTGACAGCCTTCCCCAAACAATTAAGAGATATTTCTGTTAGTGTCGTCTCAAGAAATATCCTTTAATTGTAAGGTGAAGGTTACCATTTCCCATCCATTTCCATAGAGAAAAATGTCAGAAAAGTACTCAGGAACATTTATACAAAAAACGTGACTCGAGTCCATTTAGGCTACGTGGTAAACAATTAATTCAATGAAACGTCAGACTCGTTTAATCGACTCACCTTATCTGTGTAATGTTTTATTGTAAACATGCGTGTACCACATAGTAGCCTATAGATTCGACGTCAGTCATTCACTGTTCATACACAATCATTCAGTCTCAAACACCCACTTGTTTTCCTTCTTCCGCGGTTGCTACAGACTCCGTTTCTTTTCTTTTTCAGGGTGATAGCGGGGTCTATAGACTCTACCGGGCAAAATATCCACCGAGAAACGCAGCGCCCGCGGTCGCTCTTCTCACTTCTGGAGTCGCTGTCGGCGCGGCGAACTTCTGTGGAGAATTTGAACCGTTCGTATCAACAACTTTGCTTTTCCTCCAGCAGCCCTGAGTTCAAAACCAGTCACTCAATTGAAAAACATAGCTCAGCATTGAACGTTTGAAGAGTTTTCTCCTTTCCGGTGGTCTGCCCGAACTTCACGCTCTCAGGGCTGCGCTAGACCTCTCTCCAATAACCACTCCGCCGCTCACGCGACTCTCTCCGGTGCGTGCAGATTTCATTTCACCTAGGTTTTTTACCGTACCGTTTCGATCTTTCGACTCATCGGTCACGTGGTGGAGCGAAACGCGAAAGACTAGCTATGAGAGAGAGAGAGAGAGAGAGAGAGAGAGAGAGAGAGAGAGAGAGAGAGAGAGAGAGAGAAAGAGAGAGAGAGAGAGAGAGAGTCTCTGTCTCTCTCTGCTGCAGTTAGCAGTATCCAAACCACACTGAGAGCTGGAGCGCGCGGACCCGTTGCTTTGCTTCTGACCGTGGTACCCCCGTCGTTTCCCTTGCTCTCCTACCCCTCCTTTTCTGCTTTCCTTCCCTTGAGAGCTTCTTTTCCCCGCGAACATCCTCTCTCACTTTCAATTTTATTAGATCTCGGAGAAAGATAGAAGTGACGCATCCCTGATCTCCTTCACAGTGGTCGTTCTCGCGGACGCTCTTTTTCTCACTGGAACTGGATTTTTGAAGCGACGTGGACGCGTGGATGATACACCGGGGCGAGAACTGGAGATGGAGTTGCTCGTGATCAGCCTCTCCTTATGGATCCTGCAGTGCCGCTCAGCTCGCGCGGACTCCATTATTCACATCGGTAAGCACGGTCTCGGGCAGACGCCGCTGAATCACAGATGGCTTTCTTCAGTGCATCGTATTTTAAAGTCGGACGCGTGCAGATTAGAGTTGATAGAAGGCGTATTCGCTCCCCTGAACTGCTTGACATTTGATAAACAGCTTTAACTTGCCAGGAAACATTAGCAAACGGGTCCACGAAGTGCATTTCGGGTGCTGAACGCGTAGAGTCCGCACGTATAAGCCAAACGAGACGTCTCTTCTCCGTGTGTTTCAGGGTTAACTCCAGTCCACCCCTCCCCAGCCTTAAGCCTGAACTTTCTGTTGAACGTGACGGAAATTTTAATTTCGTTCATTGAGGTACTGAGCGCGCCACAAGTCTCTTCTCGTGCCCGCTTGGCGTTTCCTGAGTGAACTTCAGTTTGCGCAGCTGGCGAATAAGATTTTAGCTTTTGTTTGATCAGTCGTTTGTATTAGCGTGCTTGGCAGCCTTCTGTCAGTATGCTGCATTCCGTCCTCTCCGGCAACTTAATCTGGGAACGAAATTGGTTTGCTGGCTGACTTCAGAATGTTGACTCATGCACCCCTAAATATGTTACTTTGAGAAATGTGATTAGGCTAAACAAAACTGTTTCTTGTCTTATTCTGATGTGTTATACATCTGTGTTATAAATCTGGTGCTCCTCTGTTGGTAGGGAACCTCTCTTTTGTATGCAGTGGATGTTCTCCATCATCCTGTCGCTTGACTGTTCTCCTTCATCACCAGGAACACTCACAATTGGATTTGAAGCTTAGTTGCAAAGAAGGATGATGTTGAGTCCCAAACATTGAAGCGTAGACATTTTTATAAGACAAATTCACACTTTAACTGAATTAACATTTATTGCTGTTATCTAATTAATCTAATTAGGTCTAAATGATCTGATTTAAATGTGTATCCTTGGTATAGTTTATATCTTTTCCTTGGGTACTGGTTGTTTTAGTCAGGTCAAGTCACCTTTATTTGTATAGCGCTTTATACAATACTGATTGTGTCAAAGCAGCTTTACAGTGTCAAACAGGAAAATAGTTTGTCAATAAGGCCAAAATTAGTTCATTGATAATTAATTGATAAATTATCATCCAGTTCAGCTCTCTTCCAATAGTGTCTTTTCAATTAGTCAAGTGTCCACAACTAAGTGAGGTAGTGGATAATAATCTTATAGTGGTGTTTTTTTTTTTTTTTTGGAAAAAAGAGATTGAAATAATTTGGCCTAATCTAATCCTGAATATATTTTGTTTTTAAATATTATTCATATTTGAATAACTTTTGTCTGCCAAACACAGTCTGTGTGGCGTAATAGTCATGCAGGAAGCCATTTTGTTCTCTTCACAAGACAACCATAAATGGTAGAGGTCTCTTTTAGACCCTTTTTGGGTACAAAACATGAATCATTAGAGTAATGAAATCAAACTACTTTTGTAGCAAATTATATAAACGTTCTTACAGAAAATGTATGAAACCAGCATGGATACAAAGACTGATTGCACTATAAGAAGGTTGCAAACATGTTTCAAACAAGATTTTGAGAAGATTTGTCCTCTTTATAACCTTAAATATCCTTGTTTGTTTTTGACCAGCGCATGTTGGCGAAGTGATTAAAACAAGCTCACTTTTGTTGCCTCAGTGCACTGCATGATGCCTCAGCAGCTGTTTGATGATGGCTAACTGTGCATGTAAATAAATAAAGCCCTATTTGCTTCTCCTACACCTTTGGCACTTCAAGCTGGCTGCTCTGTGCATTTTATCACTGTCGCCTTGATCTCAATATGTCATATCATCAGTGGGTCACTGTTTATAGTCCTGCCCAAATCAGCCTTATTGATTGCGTCCAAACACATTCTGATTTAATACTGGGCTGTATTTCCAAGCATCAAGGACTTGTTGGTGAAACAGCACTTTATGGGTTACTCAGTCATGTGAAGTCAACATTTAAATAGCTCTGTGCAATATTATGATTAGGATTAACCCATAAACAGCTGAATTAAAAAATCCCCTTTCTTGAATACCTGAATCTAATAGGTCAAACGTGGCATAGAAGAGTAAAATATGTTTGTATAAGGACCTCTAATCTGAATATTTCACCAATGGCCATGGCAACAGACAGCCCCGTTTTGTCATTTCCTGCCTCTCTTTTTATATCAGTGCAACTTTGGAAGCATCTTGCAATTTGAAATATTTTGAATTCAAAAACAGTTTTTAAATCAATATTGTAATACTGAATCAGTTGTTGCTAAGCTGATTGTTTTCATTAGTCAATACTTCTCAAGTCAATACTACATATCAGTTGTTTATTAATTTTTTAGGCAGCTGTGCAATATGAGCATAATCCCTTACTTCAGATTTTTTCCCCATTTTATTCATCTGTCTAGGATGTTTTGTTCGACCTGTCCACTTTTTATGACTTTTCAAGGATACACCAAACTCCAGCACATATAAAAACAGCTCATATTTACCATGGATACACCTTGTCACGTATAAGATACCCTTGACATAAAAGATCTTCCTGTAGGCTTACAACCCACTGTGTTTCCACACACTACAAAATGCCCTTGACAAATTAGGGATGCGTGTAGAATATTTACAGCACTTCCAGCACTTGCGCTCTCCATGGTGCTGAACTCACGCCTGAAATGCTGTTGGCTATAGACAAGCGAGGAAGTTGCTGTAAATTATATCTGATGGCTATATGCTGTGTTCTCGATAACCTGAATGGGTATAATATAGTTTTAACAGTTTGCCCCACATGATGAATCTCCATTCCCCTTATTTTTACCCCTGAAATGGGTATGAAAGTTTGGAATAACTGTGAAATGGCTTGAGAGGCAAAGAGAATGAAGTATTAATAACGAACATTCTGTTTCATCCAACAGGAGCTATTTTTGAACAGAACGCCATACGGGACGACGAGGTTTTTCAGCTTGCCATTTCAGACCTGAGTTTGAATGATGACGTCCTCCAGAGCGAGAGGATTACACATTCTATCAAACTTATCGAGCCCAACAACCCCTTCCAGGCGGTACAGGAAGGTGAGTGACTGACTGGTATCTCTAAGCAATCGATTAACCACACCGTTCTGCTTAATCTGTATGTCCTGTCCGTTTGCTCGAGCAGTTAAAGGATATCGCTGGACCTTCTTATGAGGATCTAATGGCAACAAGTAGAATAGCTGCAGGTGTGGGATTTCCACAAGTGTTGATTTCCTCCGCTCAGTCTTTATTTCTATTTAAATTTTCTTTTCCCTTTATACAATCTAAAGTGTTGTCAGTGTGTTCTGATGATGAATCTAAATAGCTAAAATGGGCACCTCTTGGAATCAGAATCCAGTGGAAGAATAGCCATGTGGAAATGTGCTGAGAACATATGTGGTAACATGCTGAGTGTGTTTGTGGCGCACAGGCAAGCTGGATCAGCAGTGCCACTCACAGACATTGATGTATGAATGTAGCAGGACTTGATTTATGTTATCAAGCATGAAGGCCAGCTGTCATCATCTGTCCAGTTCAGACATTTTCATTGCTTTCCTCATATGAACAAGCTTTCAGTTTTTTTTCGTGGCTACCTGAGATGAATTTTAGAAGCAGTTATCATCAAGACTAACTTCTCTCAAATTGTGGAAAGGGTCCAGGGGCCGACTTGAAGAAAACTGTCAAGACATTCCGTAATAATTAAGTTTGTGCCAAAAAACTTGTAGTAAAGAGAAAGATATGAACATGCCATGCCGCTTGAACAGAGGCACTACATTGATCTGTCACAACATTTCAAAGAGGCGCAAAATAGTATTTATTGTTTACATTTCTTAAAAAATAACCAAATTTGAAAGCGGAGACTTTTCTGTCAGCTTGTTGTCAGTGCCTTCTTTGCTCCGTTGTATATTTTTCAGTGTGAGAACATGGTGTGTTGCATGAGAGGCCATGGCTTGTCGAACATAGAAACAGTAATTAAGGGAGGCGGGTACTTCCGAAGGGCAGTTGTGTACATACATTTCGTGTTCAAGGGTTATATTGTAATGCTTAGTATTTGAAATAACCCATTAATTAATTCATAAAACTTTATGGATTGAAGACCAATTAGAATTTTATCAAGCTGAAGTTAAATAACTTCAAATAAGTTTTTCAAACATCAAAACATTAATTTCAGGAATTCAAATTCTTTATAAGTTTTCTCTTTAGAACTATGCTAAGTTCCACTGCAGTTGCTTATTGTATCACATAAAACATATCTTTGACAATCCAAATTACATAATTTTTCCCCCTTTTCATTGTGCCTTAAAACAGCTTGAATATAACTCTACACCCTCATGTCATTTAGTAAACATGGATATATTATTTACATTATTATTAGCAAATTAGTCCTCACCTCCACTCAATCACAGTCATATTCTCTATATGTTTGAACCAGAAACTGATTCCAAAGTAGAACACAAAGAGCGAATAATACAGGAATCGTCTCTTCAACATTGGACACGTACAATAATTGATATCATTAGCCTTTGGCTTGATACGTTATTAAGCTGCTGATAATGTGTTGCTAATGTCACACAAACCATGTTTCCCTTCACCATCTCAGACAGCAATCTTCAAAAATCATCATCCTTAGGTGATAACGTTTTGCTAATGATATGAAAAGCCCCACTCTGTTGTGTGTTTGTGATGGTATACAGGAAACAGAGGCTGTATCAAGCTGCATTTATAGACCTATAAAAATACAAGCAAATGCTTATGGAGCAAATGCTCAGCAATGGTGTTGACTGATGAATTTCCACTTGTTCTTTTAAGCATATTAAAGGCACCAGATAGACATGCAAACAACATAAAGACCTTGATTTTCACTCAAGGAGGTTTGTAAGAAATATTTTGATGGAATACATTTTTTAAGCTAAAGAATAAGTAAATAGCAGTTATCAAGAACTGTATTCGTAAAAATGTTTGATGAATCCAGCCCCAGAGTGTTTAGAAATGATAGTTGGAATGATTGCCCATCCTGAGGAAATGGAGTATTATGCTTTTGTCTGGTTTCCAGGGGCTCTGGGATCGATTAGCCTCCCCGGGTTTGAGTGACAGTTGAGTGTTGATGACCTTTCACTTTGCTCTTTAGCTCACATTCACCCTACTGAGAAGAAACTCACCTGTCAAAAATACACACAAGCACACAGAAAAATCCACTTAATCTCCTCTGTCAGCAACACACATACACTTTTGTCATAGCATAGTTCCAGCCTTTTACCAACCAGTCAATAAAATGACTTAAGATCCTGTATGTGGACAGAGGACACACAGCGGGGGTTTGCGGCTCAGGTAAGAGTGTGTATTGTAAGGACCCAGCTGTGTGTTTATCTCACCTGCATTTGTTCTGCTATGGGCATCATGATTAACTACTCATTACTGCTTTGTGATCCTCACACACACCAAATCATTCACCAACACAGACAATTTCCAAGCTATAGGTAAGTGTGTGTGGGAGCAGAGATGCGTTTGTGTGTGTGTGTGTGTGTGTGTGTGTGTGTTTATGAACCGTTGCTACAGCATGACAATGACAATGAGACAATAGTGCAAGATGGCAGATTCCTGTTGTGACGAGTCAAGCTATTATTCAAGAGGCAAATGTGGCCTTGTTGTGTCCTGCTGTGCTTTTTGGTGAAAAAGTGCTGACATGGAGAAATAAAGTCACCTGAAGGGGAAATTGCTTGAGAAGTGTCACATCTTGTGTGAAAACCTCTGAAAGGCTCTGTTTATTTCTTCTCATCTCTTTATCCCATATCTTTGACTTTCTCATCCCTCATCCCTTTCTGCTTTTTTTCCTCTTCTGTTAAGCCTTTCTAAGCCCCTGATTTCATCTTTTTGGCTTCTAGGCTGCAGGAAATATGGATGGTCATCCTGGATGCTGTCAGATCTTTCTTTTCTTGAAAGGGTTGACACTCCCTTTCTGTAAAGATCACAGATTTCTCCTTAATTCTTTACTCTGTCTCCTCCTCTTTCATGTTGTTAATGGTGCTTTCCTTTTTTATAGGCCAATAAGTACACTTTTCATCCTCTAAAAGGGTTAAGGCTTCTTATCAAGATACCTGTTATTTCAAAACATCAGTTATTTGTGGAGATTTTTTCTAAATTGAACAGGTCATAAAAATACACACCCCTGAAATAGCCTTCATGAGGCTGATGATAGTTTAAGTCAAATTGGGATTGTAAGGGAAATATTGATGCAAGCTGGCTAAATATCAGAGGTCAAATTTTGTCACATTGCTTTATTCTCGTAAAATACAGCATTCATCAAAGTGGGCCTTTAATACAGTCTCTGGCAAAATTGCACTTACTTCTCATGACAGTTGCTTAGAGCAGCTTTGTACAAGTCTGTAATTCTAAGCTTTTATACATTTTTTTCCCCTGCTTCAAACACACTTTTAAGGTTTCTTCAGAAAAAGACCAGAAAAAATTTTTTGTCCATAAATGACTGGCTGCTTGAAAGTGTTCATCTGAGAGAGAGTCTGTGGAAAAATGTGTGTGAATATAACTTGCGTTTAAGAAAACATATATTCAGGATATTTTAGTCATTTTTAATCAATGGTAATTTGAATTTCTGAATGCACTGTAAGTCGCTTTGGATAAAAGCGTCTGCTAAATGCATAAATTTAATTTAATTAAAATTTTTTAATTTCAATTTAATCTCATTTAGCTATTTTTTAAAATAGCAGACTTAAAAAAAAGAAAGAAAAAAAAGAAAGAAAACCCGTGGTTTATAGAAATAAAGTTTAGAAAAAGAAAAAAAAACACAAGTCATATTGTGTGTATTTACTGGAACAGTTATGATAAGAAACCTGTCATTTTTATTTTATTATTTCACACATTATTTCTTTCCTATTCACACACACACATTCAAATGACACCTACATGATTCCTTGGTCCCTGAACTATTAGAGATAAGTTTCCCAGGCAGCTGTACAGTGCATGGGTCCCTGTTCTCTCTCTCTCTCATGCTCCTGCGCTTTCACCGTCTCTTATCTAAAGCTGAGTCAGGAGGCGGTCTTAGTTGGCAATTCACATTCTGACGTGCCCTTTCAAAATGGCAGCGTGTCTTCTCCGGGTCCCCAGTGCAGCTACGGCCAGTGTCTCATAATAATGAGATCCAAAATGGCTACTGGACTTCAGTTTCATTTTTAATGTAGTGCGAGGCTCAAATCACTAGACATCTCATCCATATCAGATCTCAAGTGTCTGTAGCCTCAGGGGAAACAATATGTCCCTAATGACAACAATGATAAGGTTTATTATGGATTTTAATAATCAGACCTACTGTTTGTTGTGACCTGTACTCTTCCTAAGTGATAGCAGTGCTTTACAATAGCATTAAGCATATCCTGTTCTCAGTGTAGTGACCTTGTGGTTCTACAAGTGCCACTGAAGTCTGTTTAACACTGATATTAACAACCCACTTTACATTTTCTACTTTGCTTTAGACGCCATATTTTTATCCAAAGCAACTTGCAGTATATATTTGTGCTGCTGGGACATTCCCCTGGAGTAATTTCAGGTTAAGTGCCTTGCTCTATGGTTTTCAAACTGTGGCCCAAAACCCCCAGTGGGCCTAAAGTGGTCTCCAGGGAAAATTTGAGGAAATATAAACATTACAAACACATATCAAATGTATTTTAAGAGCAATAATAAAAGCAAATCTTCAAACAGTGTTATTATTATCTTTATGAAGTAAATATTTTCCAGGTAATATTTTTTTCTGATTAAATTTGTATAAAATATTTTCCAGACTATTTTAAAATACTTTTGCCTGATGTTACACTATATATATATATATATATATATATATATATATATATATATATATATATATATATATATATATATATATATATATACTAAAGTTAACTTAAAGATATTGATTAAATAATTCAACAAATTTAAATTTAATTTCAATTTTTAAGCATCCCTTAGTGGGCCTCTAAAAACATGTGAAACATGTTCAAACAACAGCATGACGGGACAAAAGCTTGCATATGTAATGTTATATTAAATTAAAATAATTTAATTGATTCACAGTAGTATTACAGATTGTTTCAGTTTACATTACCGCGAATACTTTCTCCTGAATGCTCTGTGATACGTGTTTATGTATGCCCTGGGAATCATTTAAAGAGGTCATCATGAGTATACACTAAGGTGTGAATATTAAACACCTACTTTACACAGAGCCCACGTGCACATGAGGACAAAGCTCGGGCCTCTTGTGGTATCCAGCACTATAAGCTTGTGTAAACAGCATGCTTGATGAAAGGACGAATATAGATAGAACCTTGTTTAATTAGAGTGAGCTCGCTTGGTGAGTTCCATTCAGGGCCCAAGAGCCTCTCCCATCATTGTCGAGTGACCAGGTTACTGGCCATGAACCACTCTCACTTACAATGAATAGAAAACAACCATCAGATAATTAGCTGCCTGGAGAAAAGAGCTGCCTCCATCCCCCTCCCCTTCTGTCTCTTGCTCACTCTGTCTTTAGCAACACAGTATCCTGATATGCTTTCATTAAGCAGATTTACATTGCATGGTTATTAAGCTAAAAGGATTATAATTGTCTCTCTAGTGGTGTGGTCTGGGTAAGGGGAGGTAAAGCCTGCGGTTTGAGTAACATGTAATTTATATGACGATTGGAACAGATGAGAGAGTTAATGGTCAGAGAGTGGGATCTGCTATTGTAGACCTGATGAAGAATATCTTTGTCCTTGGAATGGCCTTGCAGTGATGCAAGTGTTGGAGGAGAACACAAATGGGCAGTGTGAGAAATCCGATGTGGATGTGAGATTAGGGCTGTTAACTGGCCAACAAAGGTACTCAGGAAATTATATCATGTCAATAGATGTGCTTCCATCTGAGTTTCAACAAAAAAAATTACATAAAGGTACGGTCACATGTATTGTTGTCCGGTGCATTTTCACAGTGAAATACGAAAATTTCAGTAGGAATCCATATGATTTAGAATTTTGAGCAGGGGTGAATGTTTTCCCCTTGCAGATTCGACATGTCGAACAACAGAAAGCTGCCTGGTTTTAAAAAAAAATGTCCTCTGTGTGAGGATCTATTTGGTACATTCTGCTTCTCTTGTAGTTTATCAGTCTTCTTGCTGAATATATCTCCACCTCAACTGAGTTTTTTTTTTTTTTTTATATTTATATTCATTTTGGAAATTTTCACAAATACACATGTAAAATGTGGATTGATACCCATCTATTGTAATAGTGTTGTAGTATATTGTTCTTGTTGCTAACACAGGTAATGGCATAATGGTGTTGAGTTCAGGAACTCCTATTATGCAGTGCTTTTTACAGCTCGGAAGAGAGAAAAACTACAGGACTTTTGGATCTAAAACGGATTGAGCTTTGTTTTTTTATCTTTTATAGCAGTGCAGTAGTTGAGAGATGGTCCGGTGTTTTTTGTCAACAGGCATTGAGTAATGGGCTTTCTGGGTGATTTTTAAATTGAATACATCGTATTTCATCTTTTTGCCCCACACTGAGGTAATGCGATAATACATTTTTGGTTTTCTTTTGAGTGCGTTTTGCTGTATTTGAAACTGTTTATGGACAGGAAAGAGCCTCAATTTGCAAATCTGAGCAGATTGTTCTGACAGCAAACGGATTTGATAAAACAGAGGGACATTCTTAAATGCAAAGTTTGAACAATTTTGAGCACTTCTAGCTGACTCAACTCATTACAGGT
This sequence comes from Carassius auratus, assembly GCF_003368295.1. Classification (NCBI taxonomy): domain Eukaryota; kingdom Metazoa; phylum Chordata; class Actinopteri; order Cypriniformes; family Cyprinidae; genus Carassius; species Carassius auratus. Next base: position 78,823 of record NW_020524643.1, read on the forward strand.
AGAAGTTCAGTGGAAAATCTGATGCCCACATTCTCTAATGGAGGTTATCAGTGCCCACAACCAAAACAGAGTGATACATCTCTATTATTAAGCACTTAGCAAATGTTTTTGACATTTCGAAAAATGAAAATGAACTGGCATGTTCAAAATTTGGAGTCAATATTCCTTTAAAGAAATGTATTTTTATTGAACAAGAATGCATTAAATAGCAAAATAGGAACAGTAAAGACTTGTATAATATTAGAAAAGATTTATATTTCAAATGCTGTTCTTTTGAATTTTAAAAAATGAAAAATTTTTAAAAATACATCATCGTGATTTCCACAAAATGATTAAGCAGTACAACTATTTTCTAAATAAAATGATAATAATTATATATTACATTAGAATACTAGAATTAAGAAGAGTCTGGGGAATTATCTAACAAAGCACATCTTTATAAAACATTACGTATTATTAAAATAAGAAAAGAAAAGAAAGGAAAATAGAAAAAAGTTCTAGAAAATAGTTATTTAAAATTGTAATAATATTTAACAATATTACTAGGTGAACATTAGAGACTTCTGTCCTACGTCCTACCAGCTCAACTTTTGAACAATAGTGTAATATCTGATTGTACTTAGTTTACAGTTGAGTCTGTGGAAAGCACAGTATGCAACTCAAAACCTAGTGTAGATCCTCAGAATATACAGTACAGTAAGTTTGAGTTCAGTTCAAACTTGAATGCCGTGCTGTTTGCTGCTGTTCTAAAGATGTTGAGCAGAATCACTGGAGATATTTCAGCTCTGAACAACATGAGAGTTCCTTTCCAAATGTCACACCAGCTTTGGATTTCAACCAGCCCTCCTAATTGGTAGATCCTGCACTAGCCCTGAGCTCCCTGAACTTCTGGACTCAGCTTGGCAAAAGAAGGAGAGATACTCAAAATTGCCACTGCTGTGCCACTTTGGGTCCTCTGTCTTGCACGATGAACAGTGTTATCTGTGTGATTCAGATATGAACACACAGACTTTCTTGTCATATTGAGTGTGCGTGTTTCTTGTTGCTTTCTCTGTCTTCTCTTAATTCAATTTGATTTTCACTTTCTATTTAGTGTGCTTAATTGGCATGACAAATAACATTACATTTGCATTACCAAAGCATATTCTCTCTCTCTTGCTTCCTCCCTTCCTCCCTGTCGGTATTCTCTTTTACCTGACACACATTTATATGTCCTACAGATGCAATACCAGTCTTTAATACCATCAGCCCAGATTTTCACGGATTCTATCATTTTCAAGTCAGAAGGAATGCACTTATTATTATTTCATTTTTTCTTCCCCCTTGAGGTAAAAATTAAGTTTTAATATTTAGATAATTTTTAAACATTATTTTTATCTATGTTATTGTCTGTTTAGTTTTCACCTTTTCATTGACTCAAGAATTAATACTTTTTGCTGCTACACCTTTAACACACATGGAAGGATAACTGGCTCTAGTTTTCTCTGGATCTCTTCATGCATGCACTTGTGCTGTGTAAATGTGGGCTGTCATATGCTGATGTCAGAAATCTAAGGATTGCAGAACAAATCTTAATGCTTGGTTTCAATTAAAACTTTTTTTTTAGACTGGGGATGAAGGCTTGAGTTCTAAAATTTACCATATTTCATAGTATATCAAACTTGTGTATCTCAAAATATCTCGTAAAGTTTGATTCGTTATGATATGATGTAATTGTGCTCGTTTGGTTTCTTGACCTCTTGAACTCTTGTGCCATTAGTGTGTGGACATTGAGTAATATATTGCTGAGTAGATGTAATCTTGACTTCCAGGTCAAACTCATCTTTGGTTCTGCATCTCACCTATTGATCCTTTTGCCACCATTATTGGCTTGTTTATTTGACCTCAGAGAGAGTGAGACAGACAGACAGACTGTTTTAGCTACTCAGGAAGTGAGAGGAGTGACATTATTGGAATTCAGAGAGAAAGACAAAATATTCTCAGATAATCCCAAATCTCTTCTGCCAATCAAGCCTTGCAGCTTTCTGAAACCTTACAGCGGGTTACGTCATTCTCATTCACCGCTGTTGTGAGAGGCTCTATACACAGACTCTCCTGCGAGAATGAGTAAAACAACCTCTACAGTCACACTCCTGAACTAAATCTGCACCCAGTTCAGTTCTGAATCATTTGTGCAGCACTTTATGTAATGACATTTGCCACAAAGCAGCTTTACTGATACTGAAGGTGACGGTGGCATCGGAAAGTGTCCAAGGAGATGAAGAAAGAAACCAAGGAGGTGACAGTGGTTCAAATAATATCATTTTCTGATCATGTTATCTCCTGAAAGTCAGTCAGGGGATCAAATTTCAGTGTCTGATTCAGGATGTTGAAGAATTATATGTATATTTAAAGTCGAGATGGTTTTGCTTCCTGTTGAGTCTCTAATGTTTTTAATTTTTTTTTTTTTTTTATCTGCATTGCATCTTTGTTTGTAAACAGATCTTGGCTGGGTTTTTTTTTCAGAAGGTATTTGTAGCTCCCTCTCAGCAGGTTCCTCTAGCTCTCAATTGTGCTTTTCATCTCAGGAGGTCTCGACAAGATTTCCAGCATGTTTAGGTAAAACATTTGTTATTCTTTTTTACACAGTCAGTACATTGGGTTAAAGGAATAGTTTGCCCAGCAATGAAAATTCACTGAAAATGTACTCAACCTCAGACCGTCCAAGATGTATATAATTTAGTTTCTTAGTCAGAACAAATTCTGAGAAATTTAGGATTACAGTAAATTACTTCCTCTGCAGTGAATGCATGTTTGTACTAAGTGAATCAATCAAGACGTTTATCATGGAATATGGACTCTATTGAATGACTGTTTGGAGAAGAGAGAAGCCTGTCGTTTCAATGGAAGATTGAGTTAGGATATTTAGGTTAAAAATTACAATGTCAAAACCTTTTTTTTTCTCACAGGAATTAAAAGGTCAGCATTAGACCACAAAGCTCCCATAAGCTCTTGGTTCAGCTTACTATTTTGCAATAGTAGAAGAAATCCAATACTTTTGCCACCCATAAAGTAAGTGCAAAACATCATAAAGCTTCAAAAGAGAACAAGAGGCCAATTAGATGTACAGCTTATGTTGGTCACGTCTGCAAGCAGTCAGTTAACATACTGATCTGACTGATGAAAACTAGACAAAGTCAATATGAGAGAAGTTTGTGAAGCTTGATGGAGCAGAAACCTGCCAATCAGTCAACATGACTCTACAGATCTCTGGCAGTGTCACGTCTGTGCATGACACCTCTCACAGATGCCATCTGCTCTCTCACATGGCCGCCTGATCTGCCGTGTCATGATGAATATCATCAGAGACTCGAGCCCTGTGTTCTAAATCACATCTTCTGTCTGTCATTTCAGCATTAAAACACCAACTCTCCCCCAAATCTCAGTTATTATTATTTTTTCTTCATCGTTTGGCAAGGTAATTTGAAAGTTGAAAGATTTGAAAATTGGAGCACAAACTCTAGTCCATATGATGATGATGATACACACACCTGTCACAGCACCTGTCTGCTCAATAGTCTTGTGCAGCGAAGCCATTATCTGTATATGATTCTGTATCTGATGTAATGAATAAATTATCTTTGTCTGTATTCAGATAGAACAGGATGTGGACCAGGCCTAAACCAGAAGTGTGTCTGATTCTACAAACCCGATTCCAAAAAGTTGGGACACTGTACAAATTGTGAGTAAAAAAGGAATGGAATAATTTACAAATCTCATAAACTTATAGTTTATTCACAATATAATAAAGATAACATATCAAATGTTGAATGTGAGACATTTTGAAATGTCATGCCAAATATTGGTTCATTTTGGATTTCATGAGAGCTACACATTCCAAAAAACGTTGGGACAGGTAGCAATAAGAGGCCGGAAAAGTTAAATGTACATATAAGGAACAGCTGGAGGACCAATTTGCAACCTATTAGGTCAATTGGCAACATTATTGGGTATAAAAAGAGCCTCACAGAGTGGCAATAACTGCGGCCATCAGAAAGGAGTTTCTCAGAAGAAAAAAAATCGCAAAACATTTTAAGTTATCATCATCTACAGTGCATAATATCATCCAAAGATCCAGAGAATCTGGAACAATCTCTGTGCGTAAGGGTCTAGGGCCAGAAAATCATACTGGATGCCAGTGATCTTCGGGCCCTTAGACGGCATCACATACAGGAATGTTTCTGTAATTGAAATCACAACATGGGCTCAGGAATACTTCCAGAAAACATTGTCGGTGAACACAATCCACCGAGCCATTCGCCGTTGACGGCTAAAACTTCATAGGTCAAAAAAGAAGCCATATCTAAACATGATCCAGAAGTGTAGGCGTTTTCTCTGGGCAAAGGCACATTTAAAATGTACTGTGGCAAAGTGGAAACTGTTCTGTGGTCAGACGAAATCTGAAGATCTTTTTTGGAAAACTGGGACGCCATGTCATCCGGACTAAAGAGGACAAGGACAACCCAAGTTGTTATCAGCGCTCAGTACAGAAGCCTGCATCTCTGATGGTATGGGGTTGCATGAGTGCGTGTGGCATGGGCAGCTCACACATCTGGAAAGGCACCATCAATGCTGAAAGGTATATCTAAGTTCTAGAACAACATATGCTCCCATCCAGACGTCTTCTCTTTCAGGGAAGACCTTGCATTTTCCAACATGACAATGCCAGACCACATACTGCATCAATTACAACACCATGGCTGCGTAGAAGAAGGATCCAGGTACTGAAATGGCCAGCCTGCAGTACAGATCTTTCACCCATAGAAAACATTTGGCGCATCATAAAGAGGAAGATGTGACAAAAACCTAAGACAGTTGAGCAACTAGAAGCCTGTATTAGAGAAGAATGGGACAACATTCCTCTTCCTAAACTTGAGCAACTTGTCTCTTCAGTCCCCAGACGTTTGCAGACTGTTATAAAAAGAAGAGGGGATACCACACAGTGGTAAACATGGCCTTGTTCCAACTTTTTTGAGATGTGTTGATGCCATGAAGTTTAAAATCAACTTATTTTTCCCTTAAAATGATACATTTTCTGTTTAAACATTTGATATGTCATCTGTTAAATTCTGAATAAAATATTGAAATTTGAAACTTCCACATTATTGCATTCTGTTTTTATTCACAATTTGTACAGTGTCCTAACTTTTTTGGAATCAGGTTTGTAAACTAAAATGAAGCCCCCCCCCACCCTTTTTTAAAATTTAGCTCTATTACATTTATAATTTTTAAATATCAAATATAAAAATACATGATTTTAAAGATTTTTTTTATTAAAACAATTATATAAAAAAGGGTATTCACTCACCATTGATTTTATAAGTCAAATTAAAACGACCCTTTGTTTTCTAAATGCTGTGTTTTCTAAGATAAGACATCTTAATGTAAAGGATTTATCCATGCATACTGTATTTTTATTACATTTTTACCTTATCATTTTTAAATTAAAATTATCATCTGGTGAAAACGACTTCTCATGTAATATAGCAGATTGTACTACTGGATTTATCAGTTATTCCACTTAAACCCCACAGCTTTCTTACAATGAACTGTAAACTCTGGTTCAGATCTTCCTTCATCCACTCAACAACCACTGAACTGGAGTCTTCACCTTCCATTTTTTTCTTTCAATGATCTGTTTGCCTCGGGTGTACGACACAATATGGAAGAAAAAATATTTTGTTACTTCTGTTACATTGCGACTTCATGTTGCATAATCAGACTAACAAATATTATTTTTCTGTTATTGGATAGAATTTATTATTTGTATTCAGGACTTTTCTAAATTTTGTTGTAGCATGTGGTCAAAATCTGGGCTTCATAAGGGTGATCTATTACTTAAACTACATGAAGTTAGATAGAAGTCCCAGCACTATTGTGTCATCGAGCAAGAAACACAACCTCAAGTTTGCTCCATCGGGATCGTCCCTGCAATAAGTGTCCCTGAATAAAGTGTCCTCTTACTTAGAACTAGTAATTAGCCAGGTGAAAATATACTCTTTGATTTTGCAAAAATATGTCCCAGGGTGACAGTGCCCGACCAAAACCCTTGACCCTGTCAGATGCATCTCACCCCTAAATGTGCATGTTTGCATGCATGCTAAGAGCCATGCCTCCTTTACCGGGAGCCAGACGCTCTCATTAAAACAATGTGCCATGTGCTGTGTACACCTCTTGGCTGTCACAAGCAGTTTGTGTATGCACTGTTTGAGAGCACGTTGGGATAAAAGATTGATGCCTAGTAGTTTTGTTAAACGTTTTTTCTCCTAACATCCCCACACACTTTAGAAACCCACATGGTATGCGTACAGGAGGTGACAGCAATGGGAATGATTTATAGAAGTGTTCATGTTTGAGAAACGTCAAAGTGCGCCATAGTACATGTGTGTGGGAGAAGAGACTTGCCTGCATCTCTTTAAGAACTCAGGGTCTATGTAAATGATTCATAAATATTCTCTCCAAGATCATAATTGTGTTTTTTACTCTGTTACCTCACATTGTTATGCTAACGGGAGAACGTCGAGTTATTTGTCGAATAAACAAATACACAGAATTTACTTGTGAGAGATACTCAAATTCAAAAGTCTGCTTAAATGACATTTTGAATTCCTCGACCCCCTGACCCTACCTCTTTAATCACTGATGCCCTTTTAGTCCAATCTAGGTGCCCCTGGACCATGATTGTGCCCTTGTAGTGGCACTATTTCCCTGCACCTCCAAAGGTCTGTGCACACCACTGTGGATAAGCACAAGTAGGAGCATGGGGATTATACTGTGTACCATTACAATGCAATAGGATGCCGCATGATGTCAGATTTTCAACTTGATGGGGTGTATCTGACTGTGTCAAATTCACCAGTCTGTACAGAATGACTGAGCAGAATCGATGAAAAGGCCCTGCTGGAGCAACAAGGTCAGCGGGGGTGGCATGCAACCCGAGACAACCTGCAACTCCGGAGCAGTGAGTGTGAACACCCATTGGGCACAGTTACCATGCAACAGAAGCCCTCTATCTTAGACATTACCTGCCCGTGCACAGAAAGCTTGTGGGGGGACTGTACTGGTGACGCTATGTTTTATTCCACTGAAAGGAACTGCAAAAGGAAAAATCGATTCATACGAATAACTTGTTACAGGAATCGGACTACTCTGATCGTGCTGTATGTTTTATTCACTGAAAAGAGCCTGTTAATAAGAATCAGTTGTTTCAGCAATTCTGGCTGATCTGTATGTTTCCAAATGACTAAAAAGAAACTTTTGTAAGAGTCATTTGTTTGTGAATTAGCTTCACTGGTCGTGCTGTATGTTTTGATTCAATGAAAAGAGATGTTTATGATTAAAAAAAAAATTTTGTGTCTCAGACAGCAATAGTTGCATTGTATGTTTTATTTTTTCATGCATCATTTTATTGAATCCCATTTTAAATAGACTATGGACTCACGTTCACAACTCAAATATGATTTATTATGCCACGGCTATGAAGATTCAGCGGCGAGGGTATAGATTCATCAACAGGGGGGAGCTCCACTGCTGGAAACATTGACATAGGAAACCTTTTAACTTTATTAATTTGCCATTTCCAAATTTGAATGGAACACAGTTATATCTGTTGGCTGTACACAGTGTTGGCATGTTCTGGAATGTCTTGGCAGAAGATATGTATTGGTCTCTTCACTATTAACAAATTAAATCTTACTGGCTTTGTAGTCTTTAAACAATGGTGTAACTGAACTCCTTCAAGCCTGAATACAACACACACACACACACACACACAAGCATAGAGTGCAATACCTTCAGTGCATGAATGAAACAGCTGTGGTAGAGGAAGGAATGGACAGATGACACACATCTACCTCACTGTGAGTGTTTCACGTGAATAAGGTATACGCCGCCTCTGAGAGATTCTGTTCAAAAGTGTGTCCGGAAGATTAAATTAGATCTTCTTATCAAAATGTGTGTGTGTTGTAATCATGAGTCTTTAATAATACTCACGTGAGTGTGTGTATGCACATGCTTATTCAGGTAGAGTTATGATAGTCATCGCGGAAATTGAATTTGAAATTGACACTTTAAATTCAGTGCACACACCAAAGTTCCCTTGTAGAAACCTTTTTAGTTTTTTCATTTTGTGTGGTATGTTAAGTCATTCATTATTTCAAGTCAAGGTTATTGTCATTCTGCTGTTTACATAGGATGGAACTAAATGTCATGCATTGGCGGATCACAGTGTTACATATCTAAACATTAATGTCATATAGAATTAAATTATGCAATGTTATTAAATTTTACGTTATTAATTAAGTTATTCCATATTCAGTCTGCCTCTTGAGCAGTTTTACTGGTCCCACATTGTAGGTGATTTAAGGTTTTACTCTGTGTTACACAATAACAAGTGTCTACACATTGTTTGCTGTCGGCACAGACTAAATTGAGCCTTTTTTTCTCTAAACTGAAGTGAACTGGGAAAATGGCTTAAAGGGTTAGTTCACCCAAAAATGAAAATTAGCGCATAAATTACTCACCCTCAAGTCATCCTATGTGTATAATACTTTCTTCTTTCAGACGAATCCAGTTATATTAAAAATTGTCTTTTAGGACAATGGAGGAAAAGTAAGCATCCAAGATAAATAACAATTTATTTTATAATGAAAATATGACTCTAGTAGACAGTTTAAATGTCTTGAATTGAATTGACTAATCATGTCATCTTATTGGTCATGCATTTTACTGTCCTGAGTCTTGAGAATCAATACAACCTTGGAGGATAAGACCTGTTTTTTTTTTTTTTTTTTTTAAGATGGCTAATGTACACACATCTTATATATAAAAAGGACAAACTCAAACATTTAGTAACCATCTCCATGAGTAAGAAGACAAGACAATCTACTGGGTAAGAAAGTGACAAAGACAGAATTCATAAAAGAGGATTAGACTTGACTGTGCTATTTCTTAGAGATTGGAACATATCATTTTTTTCATGCTCTTTATAAAAAGAGTCGGTTTCTTTGTGTTATATGTGAAAGAAAGAATTAAATTGTTTCATTGAGTACTGGAACATAGAATGGGATCTCGTCTCGTCTCGCCTAATCTTGTCTCCTTCCTTCTCCTCCGAGTGTCAGAGCTTGTTCCTTGGTTTTGCATAATACTTCAACAACTGTGCTCTGCTGCCACTAACCTATGGGTGGTTGTTATGGTTACTATTGCTCAATCGATACATTTGAAAGAACCTTCACCTAATATCAGAGAAACAGGTAACACATTTACAATCAACTACAGCACTAAAACATTCATAGAAAGTAGGGTTTTTTTTCATTACATATTTTTCATAAAAAATGTACTCTAGCTGCTTATATATATATATATATATATATAAATGATTAAAACGAGGTAGAAATATATTTCATGTTAATGGCAGTCTTCATGTTCACATTCACATGCATGTGGCCCTTGTCTTTTCTGAATTTGTAAATCAATAACGAGGAGCAGCGTCCTGACAGAATCACAAATGCTTTCTTCTGCGTCTGACAGATGAATCAATTGGCTCTTTTTCTGGGATGGAAGAGGTGGCTTTGCTCTGAAAGATTTGAGGCAGATACAAAAGAAAATTACAGAAGGTCTCCAGTGACCACAAAAGACGAGGAGATTTAGTACTTGATCATTTCCATTTCCACTTCTGTTAAATCTTGCCATGAATCAATTTTCCTTTGCGATTAGATAAGTATAAGAGGAAAGAATATGTGTCTGTCAGAATGAGTCTCTTAAAATCGAAAAGAACTGCAACGAGTAGAGAATAGTTTTTGTGTATATATATATATATATATATATATATATATATATATATATATATATAACGTTTGATTTTCTGATGTATTTAGCATTGTTTTTGCAAATTGTGCTGATTTGCCACTAAATTCATGTTATCTAGCTGATTAATGTGGATGAGTTTTTGTCATATTATCAAAAATTACTTGTGATAGTCTTTAAACTACGCACTAGAATAAGCTGCAAATCAGTCACTTATGTTTTGCACTGTATGCCATCATCAAAAACAAAGTATGATTATAGATACATGTATTTAGATTACAGTTGTTAATCTTCTCGATTGTGAAGTTTTCTTTTCTTTTTTGACTAGTGAAAAATAAAAAGTGAAAATGTTTATGAATATTTCTAGCCAATACAAAAATAAAATGAATGAAAATAAAAATCTATTGATGTGAAGCCACAGTAAAAAAAAAAATAATAAAATAAAAAAACTCATATTTGCTAAGGGAAGCATCACTATTAATGTTCATAAAATACAAATTTTCAGCAGCCGTTATTCCAGTTGTCAGTGTCATTCTGATATGCTGATTTGAAATATCAAAATATTTTTTATAACAGTTTAAATCTGTCATGCTGCTTTATATATTTAATTATACAGTATGCTGTGTAACTATGTAACTATTATACATTTTTTCAGGATTTCTTTTATACAAATTTTTAGTAACATTATACATGTATTTATTGTGACTTTTGATCAATGTAATGCATCTTTGGTCAATAAAGCATTTATTTAAACACCTCAAACTCTGTTTTAACTTTCAAGACAGACTTTTCTGCCACAAAAGCCCACATATCTCTGCACCTCCTCTGAGTCCTTTCTACCACTGCAGAAGCTGTGATAGCGGATCCCAAGAGGGTCAACCGCAAAAGAAAGTGTCCCTTCCCTTAGGAAAACATCTCTGCTTCTTTGCTTCTCTGTTCCTTCTGAATCCTTCTTCGGTGTAAAACATTTGTAATTGTTTCACTGAACTCATCGTGGTTGTTTTGACATTTAGTGTAATGGATTTTTACGCTTGGTTTGCCCAAACCAAATCGGAGGGAGCTGAGGAGTGATTTAATGTTTTCATTCACACCGTCAGTTGCACATCAATCCAGGCTCACCTGTGTGTGATATTCAATGCCCTCCAAGCCTCATTTATGTTCAATATGAGGTTGATTTCCTACATAATTGCATATGCGATTGGATGCTGTGATAACGATGGGATTGGATCGGAGTAATTTTGAGTTTCAGGACTCCCAATCACTACAGCAAGTGCATTTGTGTGTTTATGCATGTTTGTGTCACTTTTATAGATCCATAGATCAGGTCTCTGCGTCTTTATAGACCTGCAGGCTCTCGTTGCTTCCCCTGGGAGCCTCCGTCAGTTCATCAAGTCCACAGAGTCTTCCTCTTCCTCCATCTGCAGAGTTCATCTGTTCATATCGGCAGGTTATGTCACTCTTTCCTCTGAACCCTCCCTTGAAGAAATATTCATCCTTGTTCTCAGTTTGTCTGCAAAGTTGTGGCCTTGGAAGCTGGATGTGTTTAATACCATGTAAGTGTTGCAATCTTTGACCTGTAGCCGTAACTGTCTATCCACAAAGCCCTGGTATAGAACTTTGTTACTGCCCTCTCCTGAACTCCTCTCTTGTCTCTGGCAATAAAGAGTTTCTAAAACAGGCTTTGTAATCTCATTAGTGCAGTGGTGCATCTAGCTGATGTTAAGGAAGTCCTCCTCTAAATCGCAAAGGAGGGCATCTTGGGGTCAGAATGGTCTTTGGGATTAATTTTACGGATTGTGTGATTAGACACGCTGATTAGTTTAAAATCAGGAAACTCTCTAAATAACAGGATCAAAAAGCCACTGGCTTTTGTGTGACAAACAAAACACTGGATTTGTTGTAAAGAAGATAACAGGCGAATGTGTTCTCTGTTGCTGATTTGTGAACAGACAGCTGACTGGCCATGTGAGGCTGAAGTGTGTAGTGGAGGAAAAAGCTGGAATGGTCATCTGACATCGGATTAATCAAAATCTCAATTGTGTTTTGCCGGTTGAGTTATCTCTGACACAGAGAACATGATTCAAATCAGTTAAGTGACTATTAGGTGAACATAATTTCATGTCAGTTCATTAGTGTGTGTGTAAGTGTAATGAGCTGGTTGACTCTCTCAGGTTTAGAAGTCCTTATATATATAAAGAACATTCTATAAATATTATTTTACAGGGGTTCCAGTTCTTAAATTTGTTGAGCACTGTGACATTTCACTGTTTGTATCATTTTGCTTTCTATTTCTTTTAAACAAACTGTGTATTTAGTCTTGAATATATATATATATTTTTTTACTTTTTTTTACTTTTTCTGCAAGTTACATTGTTATGCCAGTAGGTGGCAACAAAATAGTCCCTGAATACTTTTTCAATCAATTTTTTTAACACATTTATTCAGGAATAAAACTCATATTTGTGTAGAAGTCTGCTGTGGAGCTCGCCCCAGTGCGGGCTCGGCAGAAGTGTGGATTGAGGGCGCATAACGGCCGAAAAGGGGGTGCTAGAAGAGCACCCTTCTGAATGCTAAAATAACATATGGGACACCCTAAGGTCTTCTGGACTTATCGGACATGCACACGCGGCGTCTATTGTAAGTCTGTAAGACCACAAATGCACATGTCCCATTTGGGACTGGGCCTCAGTGCGGGCTGCACAGAAGTGCGCATTGACAGTGCATAGTGGCCACAAAGGGGGTAAAAAAATTTATAAATAATAAAAAAATAATTTGTTAATCATTAAATGTTTAACATCTTTATGTTCTTAGACAGTGTAGCCAAATATATAAATGCACCCATTCAGCTATTTTGTTTGCAAGGCCTCTATCTACATGACATTCTTCTTGGCAGATCCAGCTGATTTTGGCTGCAGAGTGGTCTTGTATTGCATTATACAGTATGTGATTAGTCTTCTCCATATGTCCAGGACTTACATGATACACATATGGCCACACGTCATCCAATCAAGAGGTAGTAAAGTTTTCATGAGCATACGACATGGCTCATTAATAGTTCACAGGCCGTTTAGAGTACTTGTGTTTTGCTAATGTCAGTGCTTGTTGGCAGTGTTTAATTGGCCAAAGAAAATCAGTAAATGATCTGTTCTTTCTTTCTCTGTGACAGTATTTTCTGGCTTCAGTCTCTATGACATTGGCATGTAAAGAAGTGTGAAAATGTTCCCTTTCTCCTCCTGTCTCCTACGGATACAAGACATTTGCCACTAACACAATTACATTCTTTTGTAGCCTTTTCTTTAATTAACTTAATGTAATAACATAAATTAGGTCATTTTTTTTATGTCTCCTCTAGGCCAGAGCCTATGAAGGCATAAAATCCACGATAAAGGCAGCCTCATTTCATGAACAGGGAAAAACTTCCCACTAATGGAGCCAGAAGCTTTTGTAAGACATTTTTTCGGCAACAGCTGAGCTGCATGAGAGGATCCACAGGTGCAGTGTGAGGCTTCACACACAATGGATGTACATTTGTTGCATTACAGTGTTGGCTGTTTTTTCTTCTGCATAGAGAGTGTAAGAAACTCAGCAGGCATTCAGCTTTAATGAACAGTGTGATGACTACACTACTGTTCAAAAGTGTGGGTTCAATAAGGTTTTTATTGTACTTTATTTTTTTTATTTTTTAAAGAAATTAGTACTTTTATTTAGCTAGGATGCTTTAAATTTGATGTCAAAAAGTGACATTAGTAAATTCTGTTCTTTTAACTTACTATTCATTTAATAATCCTGAAAAAAAAATTTCAACATTAATAATAATAATCAGAAATGTTTCTTAAGCATAAATTCAACATATTAGAATGATTTCTGAAGGATTTTGTGAGACTAAAGACTGGGGTAATGGCTGCTGAATTCAGCTTTTATTGAAATAGAATTTATTGAAATAGAAGATATATAGATATAATAATATAATATAATATAATATAATATAGATATAATAATATTTCACAATATTGCAATTTTTGCTATGTTTTTGATCCAATAAATGCAGCCTCTGTGAGCAAAAGAGACTTCTTTTTAAAGTCACTGAAAAATAAAAATATTATAGTCCCCAAACTTTTGAACAGTAGTGTACATTACGTAAACAAGTTGACATAAAACAAATGTTAGGTTTTCTTCTAAATCTGTACTGTAGAGTCCACTCGTGAAGATTGTTTTTTTTGCAATAAATAATAAATATTTATTTATTTTACATAATAATTTTGCTGTGTTTTATATATATATATATATATATATATATATATATATATATAAATCCTTAACTTTATTTTTCCATTTGAATTAGCAGATTTTCAGTGTGAACTTCTGAACCTCTCAGGAAGTAACCCAGATACAACTTTGCAATTATATGTGACCAAAAACTGTGCATTGATAAAAGGCTTTGCATTACAGGTATTTCTCTTTTTCTTTTTCCCTCTCTCTTCATTTTCATTAATGCCATCATTTCTACATGGAGCTGAGCAGTATTGATCAGAACTTTTTTGATGCTGCCTGATGTCACTGATCTCATTTCCTATACACAGACAAAGATGCTCAAGAATGTGTCAATCAAGCACTCATCATTCAGCCTAGATCTTCCTCTGTCCTTTGAGAAAACACCATTATTCTTCTCTTTCCGCTCACTCTTTTCTGCAGCGCTTTCTCTATTTTTCTCCATCTGGTTGGTTTCATTGATTGAAGGAACTGATTAGACAGGATGCCTGCAGGAGGTGATTGAATGAGTTGTTTAGGGTGATGAGCGTGGATAAGATGTTTGGGATGATATATATTTTTTTTATATCTTGTCATTATGTTAAAGGTGTACATTTAATGTGTAATCATACATTAAAAAAAGCTGTGAAAAATGAGATATCCCTGGAGTAGATGAGATATTTGGGGTAATGTGAATATTTGTAAATATTTAAATATTTAACTTTTTTTTGCATCATTGGTATTGAACAGGCAACGATTGCAAAGCGAACAACTAAACCCACATGCAGCAAATTTTTTATGCTGTCCTGCATTCTTTCATTTCATCAACCAACTCCACAAACATCCTGTTTCAGGTCCTACTTTTGAGGAAATCAAGCATAGCATCCCAGAAAGAGAGTTCAACAATAGCAAGAGGAATTCTCTGTAAAAACACACAAGTACACTTGTCTGTTTCAAAACTCTGTGTTTATGTGAGCTGTACCAGACAAAAGCACTTTTCAGAAATCAAGCTTTGAAGTGACCTGCACAGCTTTGGAGTGAGTCGATGCTAACAGCATTAAATGTGCTCTGAAATGGCTGCTTGAGGGATGGCGATATCCCATTGTCCTGTGGTTTAAAGTGATCAGCTGTATTTGAGCGCTGCCCCTGATTAGACTCAAAATGCTCGAGCTGGTATAATTTAAAATGAGTTACTGTACATCACAGACCACAAGCCACTGTTGGTTTTGTAACGCCTTTTCAAAATCTGTTTGTGAAGATATGGTACATTTTGGTTTGTTTTGTTGTCAAAGACACTGGTGGTCCAACTCAGAATAGAGCTGTCTGTTTCCTTCCTGCCAGAATGCTCACAACTCCAGGCAATGAACAGCCTCGACTTTCATAAATTTCAATACTTCATGCTGCATTAGCTTTAACTTTATTTCTTAACCAAGATCTTGTTCATATTGAGATTTGAAATATGCTTGAAGACTTTTGTTTTGTGGAAGTTGTGCCTTAGTTGATTTCCTAAGTGAGGTATGGCATGACCAGAAGTAGATTTTAAATGAATGAGTGAAGTTATTTATTTATTTAGCAACTCAGTAGTTTTGTATAGAAGTGTAAGCCCAGTCGTCTAATGCAGATGTTTTCCAGCTGACCTCTCAGAGCCACTGGGGAGTACTGGGGGTCTGCAGAAAATTTGAAAGAAAACTGTTTTTGTGGCACAAAGTCAGTGTGTTAATAAAAAATGTATGAAACAAGTTTAAATCAGTACCCTTAAAACTGCTTTAGAACCATTTTTATGAAGTGTTTTAAAAACTCATCAGAATTGAACTGAAAACCCTTGGTCTACAATGATCTGGAATGATTTCATTTAGAGTCCAAAGGGACCCATCTTTTACATTTTGTTTTTCTATAATATATATATATATATATATATATATATATATATATATATATATATATATATATATATATATATATATAAAGCAAAACTGCAACTGAACTTTCTGTTGGTTTTAAAAAGTTCTTAATTAGAAAATTCACACTTCTACAAATGAAACCCTCAAGTATGTTCTTAAATCTGAGCAAAAAGGCTCAAAGTAATAAAGTTGTGGCATTGAATCTTTCATGCATTGCTAAAAAATGATATTTCCTCCTTTCGGTTTTTTATTTATTTATTGTTTTGTCTTGTTTTCTAAGAAAGTAAACAAAATGAAGCGAGTCTATGCTTAAAACAAGGACAAACATCTGTTTTTTTTTCCCATTACATTTTCATTTCATTTCATTTTTGTTTTGATCATAAACTCACTATTGATCTGTTTTTAGAGAAAAGAAGACATCTTATTTCATTTTGCTTCTCATATAAATATGTCTTTTTGAAAGTTGTATTGAAAAGGCACTTGGCTCTGAAATCTCAGGGGACACTTCACTTTTGTTGACTTCAGAACTGAACACAAACAGGACTGTTTCTTGTGATATTTTCAGACTTTCACCCTTAATGAGAGAGTGTGTTTGTTCTTGTCGCTCTCTCATTCTCTCTCTTGCACTCTGTCTCTTCCGTTTGCTTCTCTCCTCTGCTGGCTCTCTCCCCAGTCTCCCACGCTGTGGTGCTGTTGTGGTTTTGCTGTATTGGTCTGTGTGTGTGTTGTGTGCGTGTGTGTTTTGTTCTTTCACAGGCTGAAGTATTTTCAGGTTTGAGGTGACCATGATCTCAGTGAGTAGATACCTCTTACTACTTTCTCTCTGGCCACTAATGCAATTCGCACTTGCTTATCAGAGATGTTTATAAATCTAAACAGAATGAATGGTTTCATAAATATTTTCTATAATACAGTATATATTGATGAAACCATTAATTTTGGTTTGGTTTGGTTTCATTTCATTTGCCCCTTTGTCACTTTTAAAGCAATAGTATGAAGATGACAAGAAATTAGATAAAAGAAGAAGTAATTTTCAAATACAAATCTCAAATCCTGAATTTTGTGCATAATATATTTGCACAATATTAGTTCCCTGCTGTTGTAGGCCAATTTCAAGTCAAATCACATTTATTTATATAGTGCTTTACACAATACATATGGTTTCAAAGCAGCTTCACATTAATACACAGAAAAATAACAGTTCATGTTGTAAAATGTCTAAATTATGAAACAACTAAGTTGCGCTTTAAAGCAGCTGTTCAGAAGATAATAGTGTCATTATCTTTTGTCAGTGTGACAAAAGACAAATGAAGTGAAGCGACCGAAAACAACAACAAGCATTCAAAAAATCTTTGACGTTTTTCTTCAGGTTAACAGCAGATACAAGTTTGTTTATTAGTATTTGTGCTGACTTAATTGATTTCATTCTGAAAATATAATTTCTTTGTCCTCCCCTCTAAAATGTCACACAAACGTTTTATTTCATTTTTGGTTTTTATTATTCTTTGTTAATTACACTGTCTATTTGATAGCACATTTGGAGGTTTATTTGTGTATTAGTTTCATTATTATCGAAACTTTCAGAGTTCCTTTAGTTTCCTTCATCTTGAAGTTTTTTTTTTTTTTTTTTCATTACATTCTGTCAGGGAACTGCATAAACTAAGTGTTTCTGAATCCTGAGGGGTGTTTTGTCTTTGTTCAATTTTCTTTTGTCATTAAAATGACAAACAGTTCAGAAGGACACATTTGACTAAGAAAGATTAGCATACTAAGTTTTTATGCTAGTGATGGACCGCTAGGGAAAACACAAACACACACATACACATTATGGGAAGTCTGAGGGGTTCTTTCTTAATTAATCTCTTTGTTATCCACATAATGAGTTGATTACTCTTCAAACCAGAAATCAGGCCAGTGTGTGTGTGTGTGTGTGATGGCGTAAATGTATTCACGTATTTCGCAACAATTAATTTCAAAGCCCCAGGTCAATTCACTCTAGTCCTTCAAATTTTCTGTAATTTAGAAACTAGTTGATATAGAAATGGGTGTTTGCACACATTATGAGTGCGGATTCAGATTTATGATTCCTAATCAGGTCTGACGTCTATTTCAGCTCCCCCACTCTCTGTGTTCGACAGGGCTGGTCAGATCCTAAAAACTGACATGCAGCAAAGCAGCACAAGCACATCTCCATAAACTATGCAGAGTTATTGACACACAGGAGCCACATGTGTTTCTAGGCAGGTTTATTGACAGCCCACTGTGTGGTTTGCACACAGCCTGAGGGGATCTAGTGTTTGTGCATGTGCATTTCTTACACTTATTAATAAGAATAATTCAGAATCATGCAAAATTGATTTTGCAGTGTTCATGTGTGTAGGTGTTTGTGTTTATATTCACAGTATGAGCGTATTCACATCTGTCCACTGCTCCATTAGCACCCTGTGACGCCCATTAGCTCGTTGTTTGACCTTTTCCTTGTAATTACCCAGCAGGCCTTGCCCAGTCAGGGAGCAGCTATTCCTGACCCTGTGGGTGTTTGTACAGTATGTGTGTAAAAAACATACCTACCCTTCCTCACAGGGATAGATACCACTCTTCCCCATGTGTGTTAAGAGGGCTAATGCTTAAAATCTGCATGATCGTGTCATGCAGATGTCGCCTGTCTATCGATTTACTTCTCCGGGGCTGTTATGTTCTAGGGTTTGATCGAGTACCCCTCCAGGAATACGGTAGAAACTTGGAGATTAATCTTTTGAGGATTCAGCCAACAGCTAAGGTACAAGTGAATAATTGCGCCTCGAAGTGCCTAAAGCATAATTATGGTGCTTTAGGCACTTCAAAGTACAATTATTCACTCACACCTGAGCTGTTGGCTGAATCCTCAGAGATTAATCTTCAAGCATACCTCTGATCCTACAGCTGGAACCTACAACCAGCTATGGATATGCTGCATAAAGACAACGTGCACCTTCTTCTTATGTACATTTCATTTATCTGACACTTTTATCCAAAGCAACTTTACAATTGCTATATATGTCAGAGGTCACATGTCTTTGGAGCAACTAGGGGTTAAGTGTCTTGCTCAGGGACACATTGGTGTCTCACAGTGGATTTTAACCCAGGTCTCTCACACCAAATGCATGGGTCTTATCCACTGCCCCAACACCACCCCTTAATTTAGAATTTACTATTTACTATTTCGTTCACTCGATTTATAAATCGTGCGCACAATGTAGCAAATCGCGTGAACGCAATAGTTAATCTAGGGAACGCAATAGTAAGCGTGTTGCACGTTTTAGTACATTGAGGGAACGAATTAGAAAATTGTGCGCACAATTTATTTATTTATTCTTGCATTTATTCTTGCATGTCATGTGCTCCGTATCCCATTGAATCAGATATAGGAATATTATGGGCATATATAATCTACCATTTCAAAGTTCAAAAAAGACTTTTTTTTTTCACTCACCATGGGTGAATTTATTTGATTCAAAAGTAAAAACCGTAAAAACAGTGGTATTGTGAATTAATTTTTTATTATATTTTAATAAATATTAAAACATTTTATTTCTGTGATGGCAAAACAGTGCTCCAGTGTTCAGTGTCACATGATCCTTTAGAAATCATTCTAATATTTTGGTGCAGGAAACAATTTCCTATTATTGTCAATGCTGAAAACATTCATTTTTTTTAACAAGCATTTTTTTTTTTTAATTTGAAATAATCTGTAACATTATAAACGTCATTCCTGTCACTATTGGTCAATTTAATGCACCCCTTTTGAATAAAAGTAAAATACCTTACTGAAAGTAAACTTTTGAATTGTAGTATTTACTCTCACTTTTGAAAAATTTAATGTAGTCTTGCTGAATATAAGTAAGATTAAAAAAATAAAAATATATATATATATATTAACCCAAAACATTTGAACAGTATTGCATTTGCGTTGCATATTGTAGCTGAGTTTTAAGGGATGCCGTGCACCCACAACCAAACCATTTTTTCTCAATTTAATCTCATTCCTGTCTAAAAAATCTTTGAGAAAACCTTTCAGTGGGTAGAATCACCTTAGATCTGAGTGCTCCATGATATGTGAAACTTCCTTTCTTTTGACTTTCTCTGTCAAAGCTGTTAAACCAGATCACATCTCACATTAAATTGGCATATTTCTCAGTATTCCACTGATCTGAATGTTGCCGGAGAAGCAAAGTAGTTGTTTTTTTGAGTCTGTGCCTGACTGCTTTGAGAAGTTCACTGTACTCCCTGTCAGCTGGGAGCATACAATCATGCACCTGATTTGGTGCAGTGGGTTGGCACTTGTAAGACAAGCAGTGTTTAATGTGCTGAAAATAATGTGTGATGTGTAGACTGACTGTCATATTTCTCTGCCAGTTGGTGTAATGTGGTGGCAGCTTATTTTGCATTAGTATTTAAATTAATTGAACATATAATTTTTTTCATTTCAGTTTCTAATTTTGTATTATTATTTGTATTTGTGTCTTTATCTGTATTGAAATGTATTGTACTGTATTTTGTTGTTGTTGTTATTGTTTATTTATTTATTGCACCATTTTTTTGTATTGGATATTTAATTGTTCATGATTATTTGCCTTTTCAGTTAACTAATGCTCGCTGTAAGTTAATAATTAAAAACACTAATAATTTAATAACACAGTTAAATTTAATATTTAACTAATTTAAATATCCAAACGAGTTTCCATTTTTCAAACTGTACATTATGTTGTGTTTCACTTTAAGCATTTAATATAATTTCAGTTTAAAGGGTTAATTTGCCCAAAAATGAAAATTATGTCAATAATGACTCACCCTCATGTCGTTCCAAACCCGTAAGAGCTCCGTTCATCTTCAGAACACAGTTTAAGATATTTTAGCCTTCTGTCCCTCCATTGAAGCTATGTGTAATGTATACTGTCCATGTCCAGAAAGGTAAGAAAAACATCATCAAAGTAGTTCATGTGACATCAGACGGTCAGTTAGAATTGTTCGAAGCATCGAAATTACATTTAGGTAAAAAAAATAGCAAAAACTACTACTTTATTCAGCATTGTCTTCCGAGTCTGTTGTGAGCGTGTTCACAATGCCAATTCAACAAATTCAACAAATTCTAACTGACCCTCTGATGTCACATGGATTACTTTGATGATGTTTTTCTTACCTTTCTGGACATGGACAGTATACTATACACACTGTTTCATTGGAGGGTCAGAAGGCTCTCAGACTAAATCTAAAATATCTTAAACTGTGTTCTGAAGAAGAACAGATGTCTAACGGGTTTGGAACGACACGAGGGTGAGTTATACATTTTTGGGGGAACTAACCCTTTAATGTTATTGACCATACCGACCACAAAAATAATTACCGAACACAAAAATAATTTTTGGTTTATCAGTTTTGGCAAGACTTTTAATATCAGTGAATCTCTGGTATAAACTCGTGAAAGTGATTTTACTGATGAATGTTTTAGCTTTAATGGAGAACTTGTGCAATGTTCGAGCTAATGCAAATAATACTTCACTTAAGCACAATATTGATCGTTTGGGAGATATTTAATTTACCAGCCCTTGTAATGTTTACCAAGCATTGCCAAGGAGAGTCTTTGGAAACAAATCTTCTCCTGTTAATGCAGAAATAATCGATTGACTGCATGTTTTCAGATTTTGCACCTTTCACCCTATTCAGAAGGTCTGTATTAATTGGATTCAGGGTGAATCTATACTAGTAGCACAGTGGGCGATATTAACACCACAGTTATGGATGCAGTAGTGGCTCGGCTGATCATTATGAAAGCATATTGACGGCATGCTTTAAGTCTTGGGGATGGTGTGACACTGATTAGACGTAGTTGGAGTCTTTCCCAGTCTCTGTGGGACGCTGATGCATCTTAACTTAATAAGGTGTGGAATGATATACTGCATCACAAAACAATGAGCTCCTCAACCCAACCCAAACCTCACCACACCACTGGTTATACACATGTTCTGATAAATGCTTACAGATAACTATAGAGCTCTAAAGATTTCACACATTTTTTTCCCTTCACATTATCATTTGATTTTTGATAGTTGTTAGCTTTTGTTGTACATTACTCTTCATAAGTTTGAATTGTTGAGATATTTTTAATGGTTTTGAGAGAAAAGAAGTCTATTATTCTCACCATGGCTGCATTTATTTGAGCAAAAATACAGGAATATTATTGCTATTTAAAATAACTGTTTTGTATTTTGATATCGTTTAAAAAATAATTTCTTAGTTTTCATTTTTTGCTTGTAATGACCCCGGGACTTTTATTTAATGTGGGCGATTTCCCAGCCTACACGCACATAAGTAATCATGTTAAGATAACCATTCAGGCTGAAACACCTTGACCTAGTCTGCAGAAAGACTGTTGTAATCACTGCCGTCAGAGCAGCCCTAATTATCAGAGAATCTAAGAAAAAGTGAAACTTCATTAATGATTTTTCAAGGATCATAGAACAAGAGATCCCCAGAGAGACAGAGAAAGAGAATGAGAGAAAATAGCTTGACTGGCCAGTAATTGAAATAGTTTGAAATGAATATGGTCATTACTGTGACAGCAATGTTAATACATAACTGGAAACATCACACACACAAGTAGTCCTATAAACTAGGCTATAATAGAGGCAGTAAACTCAAATTGGATACATAGGAATGAATGGCATAAAACATCTCAGAGATGATACCAGGAACATTAAGAGTTTCAAACAGCTGAGGTTATTAAACGAATAGTTCATCCTCACTGAAAATTGTCATGCTCACTGTTTTCCATACAACAACAGTTCACAGTGAACAAATTATTCTCATGAGCAAATTCTTTTACTGGATAGTTCAAAACGATGAGTTACTGATTAGGATCAGTCTGCCTGGATATTTTACAGAATTAACAGAGAAAGGATTTATTTTGTAAGCAAAATGGACATTGAAATCAACTGAATCAAATTAAAAACTGAACTGCATTAATTCAAGGGCTTGTGTATCAGAAATTAATAGCATTTAGAAATGTGGACCACACAAAAAACAAACAAACAAAACTAACAAAAAAAACCTTTACACAGGTTTGGATTGACATACGGGTATATAAATGATGACATATTTTTCCTGTTTAGGTGAACTGTCCCTTTAAAAATCTCTGAAACAGGAAGGACTTTAAATGCTCTGATTCCTCTACATCAGATTTTTAGGAAGGGCAAAGATCATAATTCTCTTTGACAGTTGGTCCATATGCCTGTTTTATCTTTTGTACCTTTGAGTCAATAAACACATTTGTCTGCTGCCCATTCATGCACGTCTTTTGTCGAACTCTAATATGCTGCTTTTATCTCTGTCTAGGTACTTTAAGACCTCACACGGTGACAGAAAGTGATTAAGACCTCTTCTTGTTCTAGTTGAGCACCTCTTACCTCTCTCCCTCCCACTCTTTTCTCACATCTTCACTTTCTTCTTCCTCTTTCTGAAGTTCAAAGGCTATATGGAAAATGAATATGGGTGGATCTATTTTTGTTCTGCGATGCTGGAGTGTTGGACTACTAACAGAATCAAATGTTTACACTAATAGCACAATCAAAAATGACTTTGGACTATTTACTGTATCTCTTCATGCAAGCCGAGGAAGCAAATTGCTGTCATGCTTTGATTGTCAGCAGGTTTGCTGTGCTTTTGGAAGTATTGATCTTGACCTTTCATTGTTGTGGTGTGCATGTAATTTTGTATTCAAACACTCAACATTTTTCTTTGTATTACTTTATGACTATTCTGCTGCACAACAGCAAACCAGTGATGCTGGGTTTTCAGTTTGTTTGGTTTACAGTGGTTCTATATAAATTTAACTTTTTGATATTTTGTGTAATTGAATTACAATTTTGGTCAGGCATGTGGTTTACACAGCTTCTGAGTCCACATTTAAAATTGTATTATTAGTATAATTAAATAATATGTGCAAATTATCTGTAACAATAACATTTATTTGTTGTTGTTTTGTATAATTTCTTTAGTATTTATTTTTTAAATAATAATACATGTAAAATAATAATATATGTAGTAATAAAATAATAAATAAAAAACACTAATATATGCAGTCAGTTGCCTTTAAAATAATTAAATTACATTTTTAAAAATGTTATTAAACTCAAAAGGTTTAATAATAATAATAATAATAATAATAATAATAATAATAATAATTCAATGATGATGTTGGTGTTGATTTTTATTTTTATTATAATTTTTATTCTACAAAATGGATCTTGGCTGGATTTATTTGTGTCAGATTTTCTTGTCCTGTCTATGTGGGTGGCTCTTGTCCAGAATAAGATGCATTGTGGACTAGAATTTATGTCATAGTTAAATGTCTGTCTTAACATTTTAGGCGTGCACGTTATATGCGACAAGACCAGCTCTCAGCCCAGCTGTCTGAGACCTCTTACTATGTTCATTTCCGATTCGTCCTTACCTGAATCAATAAATCAAGAGATTTTTGTTTTTGTTCTGTTCCAGCTCTAGCTGCTGCAGGATATTACATAATTGTGTATGCTACGGCGTGTGTCTCCTAAAAAACAGAAAATTCACTAAAGCCCTGGATTAATTTACCACCTGCAATGCACCTAAAATGCTACAGTAATCCCATATCATACAAATCCGCTTTTAGCCGCAATGAGCTTTGAACGTGATGCATTAGCTCAGATAATTTTTATGGAATGCAATATGGATTATTTGCATTGCATTCAGTTTTGCATTTAAAGTCCCATTTTAAGCAGAAACACAGATCTAGAACTGGGTATCATTCTGTTTTAGCCTACATTTGTCCTGTTTCCAATGTGATAAACAGCAGATCATTTCCAGAATCACTCTCCCGCCCCACTGCTCATCCCCTGATGCAAGGGGTCACCAGAGAAGGCCAGTGTAATGATGTTTTTGAGTGTGTGGGGGCTGAAGACCATCGAACATGCATGGCTTACCCACGCAATCTACGCTTCCTGTGAAACAGCTCTGTTTCACGCCATCGAACCAGCCCTTGCCGTGCTGAACTTCTTGTAGTCAGAGGAAATATTTATTCAAATATAAAAGTAATTTTACACCCAAAATATGTCATTATAAAATCCAATTAAAATGGAGAGGTGCTTTGCCAAAACCACACTGGACCTCATCTACAGACTTCACAATTCATTCAGTGGAGAATCAAAATTGGAAAACACCATAGTGAGTCCACGAAGGGCCAAAAAATTCAATCTGTTGGTTCGCAGTCATTTTATTCAGTCTGCCCCAGTAAGTCTGTGTTGAACCTTAACGGCATCCCCACAGTAATCATCTCCAGCATTAGTTTGGAAATAGAGTTGGTCCTCCCACAGATGTTGGTATTTTCCAATATGGATACCATAATATGCAGCAGCCTCTGTTGCTTTGTTTTTGTGCTGGTAATCGATGCCATTCAAAAATGAGAATCTCACTTGGGCTGTATATTTCTTTTTCTTCTTAGTCTGGTGGAGGTTGTTTTCCCTTTTGGTTTCCTGCAAGTACTTTTTGTTTTCATTTTGGTTTTCTGCATTACGTGAGTCCTCCAGCAGAAAAAGAGAAAGTTGCTGAGCTCTCTATACTGTATGTAACTTTTATAGGTGCACTCAGTCTATGAAATTTCAGTATCTTAAAAAATGTGAATATTACATTTTGTGCTTGATTAGTTTTGAGTAAATACTGGGTACCTCCTGGGCTAGTTTAGAACATGCAACCACAATTATGGGAAATAATACTGACTTGACAGTTGTCCAGAAGACAATCATCAACACCCTCCACAATGAGGGTAAACCACAGAAGGTAATTCCTGAAAGGGCTGGCTGTTCACAGAGTGCTGTATCAAAATATATTCATAGAAAGTTGACTGGAGGGAAAAAAGAGTGGTAGGAAAAGGTGTAGAAGCAACAGGGATGACCACAGTCTTGGGAACATTGTCAGGAAAACGCTGATTCAAGAACTTGGGAGAGATTCACAAGGGGTGGACTGAAGCCAGATTCAGTGAATCAAGAGTCACCACATTCAGACGTCTTCAGGAAGAGAGCTACAGCTGTCACATTCCTAGAACCAAGCCACTCCTGAACCCGAAAAAAACGTCAAAAGCATCTCACCTGGGATAAGGAGAAAAAGAACTGGACTGTTGCTCAGTGATTTACAGTCCTCTTTTCAGATGAAAGTAAATATTGCATTTCATTTGGAAATCAAGATCTGGAGTTTGGAGGAAGACTGGAGAGGCACAGAATCCAAAAGTGCAGTGTGAAGTTTCTGATGTCAGTGATGATTTGGGTGCCATTTTATCTGCTAGTGTTGGTTCATTGTGTTTTAACAAATCTAAAGTCAGTGTAGCCGTCTACCTGGAGATTTTGGAGCACTTTGTTGTCATTCACAGATTTGCATTGCATAACGTCCGTCTGCACGCACGGACAAGTGTGACATCATATACCTCTGTAAATGAATACAATTTAAATTCACGTCTCACACACTTCAATGCACTATGAATGGAACATATAGTTCGCTTTGCACTGGAATCATGGCAAAATATCCTGTGATGTCCACTTCACAGGGCACTTATGTTTGAATAGAACAAACATCTGAAACAATAAGAGAACCGTACAAAATATGCAGAGCAATGGGGTGCGAGGACTGGAATTGAGATCTGCTGCTCTAACCATAGTTTAACCATGGTATTTGCACAACTGTGGTTATCCAAACTACCAATACCATCTCGGGCAGACAATACCATGACTTAGGTGCCCTTGAGCAAGGCACTGAACCTCAACCTGCTCCCGGGCATCACAGCATAAATAGCTGTCCACTGCTCCGGGTGTGTGTTCACTGCTGTGTGTGTGCACTTTGGATGGGTTAAATGCAGAGCACGAATTGTAAATATGGGCCACCATATTTGGCTGAATGTCACTTTCTCTAGAAATGAACAATATGAAACTGCAGTGCAAATAGATCAGTTCTAATATTTTTTAGTAAGAGACAAAATAACAAAGTTATATTAAGAGTACCATTCTTGTGCTGACAAAGATTTCTTTTGACGCCATCTCATTCTATTTTTGCTACCACCCCTTTTGAAAAGGTCTAGATGAAAGAGCTCCATTAGTCTCACTCATTACCAGCTTTGACTCAGAGTCCAGTGGATCTCATCTGAGCCGGATTTGTGGCAGTAGTAGCGGGCCTGAGCCTTAATTACTCTCTGCTGGGTTCCATCACCTGGAGGAGCTCAAAAGTCTGTAACGCTATGATCAGGATTGGCATGAAAGGCATAAATCACGGGCCAAATCCTAAGGATTTTAGTGCTTAGTGTCGGCACTTGACTGGGAATCCCTCATCCCCACTGGCAGAATGCAGCATTAAGTCGGAAACACACAGCACATGAGAGAGATGGACTTCATGGAAAATGTTTCTTGTCTCTAGATAGGTAAAATATTACTCCTGAAAAGTGCTGTGCCCCTCTCACAGGTGAGACTTGACACGTCTGTGTATAAGTACAATGTGTGCTGACATTTTTAACACCAGGAGGTGGACTGAGATGGAGAAACTAGAGAAACTAGACATGGAAGTACAGATAGGCCTAATCCACACAAGTAGCTTTCTTAGCTTAAACAGTTACTTCAGTGGGGTGTCATTCATATATAACTGACAACCAGGTACAGGAAATGACTCAAACTACTGCAGACACACACACACATTTGTTCTTATCATCATTGCAATTTTGATCTATCCAGATTATTTTAAATTTGAATGTGTATTATACTTAGTATTAACTGCAGACAGTTTTCAAGTAAAGCCTAAGTATTTCTCATTCTCAGTTTAAAAAAAATCTATTTTATGTACACCTTGATTAAATTTCGATTAGAATTTTTATGCAGAACCTGTCAAAGATTGGGATAAAAGGCTTATTTCTCTTATTTAATAAAAAATGAGAATTCTTGTTAACACGTTCTACATTTCTAGGACCACCACAAGATTTATATATACATGTAGTTTATATTTGAAAATGTAAGTGAGAACTGAATCGTTATTTCCTTGTTTTTATGCACAAATTTGCTGAAGGATTTTGTTGAAATGATGTTTTTATTAACAAGATTCGGGAGGAGCACGTCAGATACTAAGCCTAATCGACACAGGTGGACCATAATCAAGTAATCAATCCCATAGTATAAATATCTCTGACTTACCTCTATCCGTTGACGATTTATCAGCATCCCTCCTCCACCCCATCTCCCCACTTTGAGTTCACTTTATAAATAGACGGGGAAGGGGGGGGGGGTACTCTAGGTTCGGGCCATTCCCGAGCTCGGAGCCCTTCCCCGGACAGCACGCCAAATATGCATACCATACCTCAGCTAATTATATGTAAGCGTGAACTAGTGAAACAGTTCAGGGCTGATCTCTCTTTGTGAAGCCCCACTGTGTGATGTGGCCGGGTTATTAGATGACCTCAGTCTTCCACTGGGCTCATGTGTAAATGCCTCTCTAATAGGAAATTAAGCCTCCATCTCAACCCCATCAGCTGCTGTCATATGCCCGTGATGTCAACTGTTCATCTGAGGCTTAGTTTTGAAATGGCAAACATTAAAATGCTGCTCGATAACTGAATGTGAATGTGCAGTCGCAGCGCTTGTTGAAAAGACACACTTGATGTCAGATCGCTTTTACTGTAGCTGAGCATCTGCTGTCTCAAGTTCCCTTTCTTTCCCTCTGAGGAGTGTGAAAAATCTCACATCTTGTTTATATAGATGTCAAAAAACAGAGCTGTCAGCACAGAATATATACATATATCATCAGATTCTGATGACAGGATGTGGATTGTCTTAACTGAATACATCAGACAGAATGACCATTCTCTCTCAAAACGGAAAGTGGTAATTTGTCACAAATAGAGGCATGTTTGTGTAATCTGTTTACCCATCCTTGACAGCGAATCCACACTGAATAAATAAAATGTAAAAAAATATGCAGATTCGCCCCAATGTAACAGCATAAACGCATTACTTGTGACAAACTAGTTAACATCGTGCTAATTCATGCCATATAGAAACTTTATCAGCAGATGGACTTTCACCAACAAAAGCAATTTGTTAACATAGGAAACTGCGACAAAAAGAGCCCACAACACCAGAGCTCAGTATGAACAGAAGTGCCCAGATGTCCCCATGTTGAGGGATTAGAGAATGAGTCTTTAATGAAATACACAAAAACAGAGCACGGACTCAGATGTTCTTCACTTCGTCCAGAAGCACAAAGCTCTTCCATCATCAATAAAACCGAACGAGGGCTCCTGAGACCCGATGGCCCCTATACTTGACATACAAAGAGAGAGAAGATGAGAGGGGAAGAGGGTAACAAGATTTATCATGAACACTCTCAGTGAAGTGTGAAGTGAGTCTCTCACACTCCTGGCAGAATCACTCTGACTACTTGAGAAGTGGTTTGATAAGATACAGACCTCGATATCTGGACTTGGAACATGATCTGAATAGATTAGAAGAAGAAATTTGGCTGAAGTCCGTTCAGTTGGGCAGCAGTTAATTGGTTATATCAAAGTCTTTCATACTTGGAAAATCTTAGTTGCTAGTCAAGATGTTCTTGCTAGCTTTTCTCATCCATGCTTGGTTCTCATCATTGCATTGGAAAACATCTTGAAAAACGTAATAATCTGCTGTGAGGAATGCTGTTGATTGAATAGAACTGATGTGTTGTCATGTGTGTGTTTTCTGCTTCAGATCTGGATTATTTAACCGTATTTGAGTCTCGTTTTTAACTCTTAACTGTTAATATGTTTTAAATCAAGATTTAATCATTTTAATCAATCATTCTTATTTCAATTTAGCTAATTTATAATTTTCTTCTATTTTTGCTTCTTTTTTAAAAAAAAATGTCAAGAAACTTTTTTATGATTACGTTCTCTCTTTTTATTTAATGTTGTTTACTGTTCATTATTTTTCTGTTAAGCAGTTTGAATTAGCACAGTTTATGAAATGTGGTAAATGAATAAATCTGCCTAGCCTTACAGTTTTTAGTAATTTGTTTTTGAAAAATCTTATCTTTTGGTTTCCATCAATGGAGTTTTGAAAACTAAGACTTGCAGAAATATGATACATTTCAGCATTTAATTCACTAAACAGAAAACGGACCTTATTATGACTTATAAGCTATCTGCACAAAATGCCCCGAATGCATGAACGTGCAGAAACACGGCAGCTAAACTCACAGCGTTTTATTATAATAGTGTTCACCTTACAATGTTATGTATATGACAGTCCCGTAGTCATTAATATAAAGCATTGTTGTTTTTCCTGCTCGCGCTGTGCGCTGAATAATTACTGTAGTACTACAATAAAGCACTTTACTGCAGCGTAACTCAACCAAATGCATCTTTACGATATCATAATATATACACGATATATAAATATAAACTGGCTGAAATGTTTTGGAATCACTTGTACCCTACATGATCGAACAAGTCTAGTCTTTCAGCCTGTGCCAGTTTGAGTCTTAAAGATGTAAATCCTTGCTGCCAAGATGCTCAAATCTTGGTCACAGATTATGGAAAGTGAAATCTAAATCTATAGAGTTGGTTGGATTTTTTAACGTACGTTACAATATTTATTTAAAGCTTCTTTCTTTTCAGATTCTTATATGCAGCATTATCATAATAGGCTGTGTATTAACTTATTGGTATTAAAACTGGTATTTCTATGTGTAATCAGACATTTGAGCACCCCATACAGCCAAAAAGGCATGATCATAACACCCAAAAATTTGCCTTTGAGACTGGTAGTCGAATAAGGGTCCTCGTATAAGAACATTTAATTTTACACTATTCGGGGTCACCCCTACCTAAAACCAACATGTCCCCTTACTACACATTTCAGATGCAGTCTTATATCTTGCATTCCAAAACCTGATAATATTAATAAAATAATAATAAATAAAAGATTGAAATCAGATGAAATCTTCAAGAGCTTAATTTCATTAGTTATTCATTCATTGTTATTATTATTATCATCTATCAAAAAAAATGCTGTGTGGTGTTAACGTGTTTTATGTTGTTGCTAGGTTGAGATAAATTGTTGCCCAAGGCTCTATGGATTCCTAGTCCCTAGATATAACATGTGATACTTCTTTGTATGTTGTAATGTATGTTGAGCCACATTCTATAGAATGCAATGTTAATGTTAAGTTGTGGAGATTGTTTCTGTTTTAATCATACGCTTCTACCAGTCGATGTGAAATACCAACCCGATCTCATGGCAATTCGTACATATTCTACATATTCTCGTTTTTAACTCTTAACTGTTAATGTGTTTTAAATGAAGATTTAATCATTTTAATCAATCATTCTTATTTCAATTTAGCTAATTTATAATTTTCTTCTATTTTTGCTTCTTTAAAAAAAAAAATGTCAAGAAACTTTTTTATGATTACGTTCTCTCTTTTTATTTAATGTTGTTTACTGTTCATTATCTTTCTGTTAAGCAGTTTGAATTAGCACAGTGTATGAAATGTGGTATAAGAATAAATCTGCCTAGCCTTACAGTTTTTAGTAATTTGTTTTTGAAAAATCTTATCTTTTGGTTTCCATCAATGGAGTTTTGAAAACTAAGACTTGCAGAAATATGATACATTTCAGCATTTAATTCACTAAACAGAAAACGGACCTTACTATCTGGTTATATTTGTTGAAGGGGTGATCAAATGTTTTTATTGATGTGAGCTGGTGCACTTGTGACCTAATGGTTAGAGAATCTGACTTGTAACCTGAAGGTTGTGGGTTCGAGTCCCAGGTCTGGAACAAATTGTAGGTAGGTGGGGAAATTAATAACCAGTGCTGTCTTCCACCCTTAATACCCAATTGAGGTGAGACCCTTGAGCAAGGCACCCAAACCCCAGCTGCTCACTGGGTGCCACAGCAATACGGCTGACCACTGCAAGTGCAGAGCACAATTTCTGAGTATTGGTCATCTTACTTTGTCACTTCACTTAAGAGAAAGTGTGGTACTATTAAGGCAAGATCATGACATGATTTCTGTTCAAAAGTTAGGGGTCAGCGAGATTTTGTAATGGTTTTTGAAAAGACCCACCAAGGATGCATTTAATTAATCAAAAATACAATAAAAACTGTAATATTGCGCAACGTTATAAAATTGTAATATATAATATATATATAAAAATTTATTATATATATAAAAGTTTTCTGTTGTCATATATTTTGAAATAATAAGGATTTTTTTTTCAGGATTCTTCGATGAATAGAAAATTGAAAAGAACAGCATTTTATTTTTTATTTTTTTGAGGTAGTAATCTTTTGTAAAATTGTAAATGTTCTACTGTCACTTTCAATCAATTGATTGATCCTTGCTGAATAATAAAAAAAAAATCTACTGATCCACATCTTCTGAATGGTAATGTACTGTATTTCTAAAAACAAATTTTGTATTTTTTTTTTTTTTTTACTGTTAAAGATATGACACACGGTAGAAATGTGTATTTTGTAAAAATGTGTGAAATGTCTAAGAATTATTTATCATTAATGTTCTACATTTTTGTTTTGAGCTGCGTGCATTGAAGATGACCAGTAGAAAGAAGCATATGATAGCAGGTTTTTAATCAGTGGGATTTAACTCATGTATTGCATCGTTTTTTTATACAACATTATGTTAATATTATGACTTATAAGCTATCTGCACAAAATGCCCCGAATGCATGAACGTGCAGAAACATGGCAGCTAAACTCTAAAAATTCACAGCGTTTTATTATAATAGTGTTCACCTTACAATGTTATGTATATGACAGTCCCATAGTCATTAATATAAAGCATTGTTGTTTTTCCTGCTCGCGCTGTGCGCTGAATAATTACTGTAGTACTACAATAAAGCACTTTACTGCAGCGTAACTCAACCAAATGCATCTTATACGATATCATAATATATACACGATATATAAATATAAACTGGCTGAAATGTTTTGGAATCACTTGTACCCTACATGATCGAACAAGTCTAGTCTTTCAGCCTGTGCCAGTTTGAGTCTTAAAGATGTAAATCCTTGCTGCCAAGATGCTCAAATCTTGGTCACAGATTATGGAAAGTGAAATCTAAATCTATAGAGTTGGTTGGATTTATTCACGTACGTTACAATATTTATTTAAAGCTTCTTTCTTTTCAGATTCTTATATGCAGCATTATCATAATAGGCTGTGTATTAACTTATTGGTATTAAAACTGGTATTTCTATGTGTAATCAGACATTTGAGCTCCCCATACAGCCAAAAAGGCATGATCATAACACCCAAAAATTTGCCTTTGAGACTGGTAGTCGAATAAGGGTCCTCGTATAAGAACATTTAATTTTACACTATTCGGGGTCACCCCTACCTAAAACCAACATGTCCCCTTACTACACATTTCAGATGCAGTCTTATATCTTGCATTCCAAAACCTGATAATATTAATAAATAATAATAAATAAAAGATTGAAATCAGATGAAATCTTCAAGAGCTTAATTTCATTAGTTATTCATTCATTGTTATTATTATAATCATCTATCAAAAAAAAAAAAAAAAAAAACCCGGAGCGCATTTTCTAGTCTTTGAATGTGTTGAAATCATATTTGTTATTTTTTTTTTTATGTCTGCACACTTAAGGGAGAAAGCGTTCATAGTACTGAATGAGCAATTAGCATTTAGATTTTCAAAAACAAACAGGTGTGCACTTCTCAAAGCTGCTCTAGAAAACAAAGGCCCTGTTGCCTGATGGGTATCGTTAATGCACACAGGCAGTTCTGTCTTTGCTGCTTGCGAGTGTGATTCTGTGGGGAGTGTGGACACCTACATATGTTCGGAGTTCAGCTCCTGCCTCAGAAATGTCTTGAGGAGAGTTTGTGAGAGAATATGGAACCATGCTGATGATCTTCAGGGGATGTGTAGTGCTTCATGCATCTTTAATTTCAGCCTCTCCTGCTTTGAGAGCGAGCACCCAGCCTTCACGCTGAGAAGACATCCCCCTGCATTTAGATGAGGAAAATCATACTCCATAAGGTTTGGATATCATGGCCGCAGTCAGACAAAGAGGAATAAATCATACACAAAGCCACATAAAGATCATCAATTGGTAAAGTGGCAACATGTTAGTTTCAGGTTGGATGTCTCCGTCAAGCATGACAAGTGTAAGAACTCTCTAGTCAGATCTCATTCTTGACCTTTTGCACCAAATCCAGAGCAATTACATGCAAAGGGCAGAAAATGAGGTCTCTTTGATGCTCGCTTTCATTTAATTATCATGTGCGCGTGCTGCTGGTTTCTTTTATGTCAAATATACCTTGTTACTTTTATCTGTGGTGAAAAAAAACACATTTTGCATTTTGCATATAATTGGAAAACGTTATTTCAACTAAGGCACCGCGTTTTTTGATGGTAGGAGTGTGTAGTATGTGTTTATCCATATTGTGTGGGTCTGAAGTGTTTATTCAACAAAACATTCATTATGAACTGCTTTAATTGTGAAGATAGAGCAGTTCGGGAGGCGGGGGTGAAACAATGACTGAACTGCAGTGACCCTCCGCATGCATTCGTCTGCTCCGGAAAAGTGCCACAACTGCCAGTGATGACGGGCTTGGTGCCTGCGGCGAGCCACAGATAACAGAAAGGCTCCATGAATATTTCAGACCAAAAACAGAGCTGCTCATTTGAGCTGGTGAATGAACTGATTACTTTTGAAAATGAATCTTAAGTGGTTTAAATGCTCACACACCCACAGGAGCCTTCACGCCTCCACATGCACAGATATGAAGATATGCAGATGTACTGTATGTGGTATTCAGTAGCATCTATAAATGCAGAAAATGTGAGTTCTTTGCTTTACATTGCCGTTTGTTGGAGGACGTTGCTGTGTGGTTGTTAACGTGTTTTATGTTGTTGCTAGGTTGAGATAAATTGTTGCCCAAGGCTCTATGGATTTCTAGTCCCTAGATATAACATGTGATACTTCTTTGTATGTTGTAATGTATGTTGAGCCACATTCTATAGTATGCAATGTTAATGTTAAGTTGTGGAGATTGTTTCTGTTTTAATCATACGTTTCTACCTTCAGCATGGTCTGTAGATAACCAGTCGATGTGAAATACCAACCCGATCTCATGGCAATTCGTACATATTCTACGAGGTGGATAATTTGTACAACCAAACTCATAAGATTTTTGCCAAAACCGTACGTATTTTAGAAGTTGTACAATTCGTATGAATTTACGTACGAATGACCTACACCTAACCCCGCGCCTAAACCTAACCAACACTGGGGTTTAGACAAATCGTATAAAATCGTACGAGTGAGGTCATACAAATTTGGAAAAATTAGCCACCTCGTAAAATACGTATGAATTGGTCGCGAGATAGTGTTGGAAATACTTGAATTATTATTACTATTTTTTTTTTTTTTTATGTTGTTGATTTATTTGATATTTTTTGGTTGCCTGAAGCAGTTGTACAGAATATGCCCTAGTCTATGACTCTTTCTTATTTAGAAGGATATAGGTATTAAAATAAACAATTTATTTATCTATTCATTTATTGCAGTATATTGCAATTTAGCATTTCTTAACATTTTTATATATTATTATTTTTATTTAAGCTTGTTTCTGTAGCAACACTGTTGTTTGTACAAAAGCACCATTAACTAGAAGCACAAAAAGAAATAGCTTTTTTCTCTTTCTCCCTCTCTTTTGCTTTTTTTCTTCACTATTTCTCAGTAATTATACAATAATGTGGTGTCTTTTTATAATGTGCTGTCTGGGGAGCACAACTGGAAGGCTGTGCCCAGAAAGAATAAAGAATCACTGCGAAGGAATTGATATTCGACCTTCTGCGACAGGTTTTTTTTTTTTGTCAGCTCTGCCTCAGGGACATGACACTGTTAACCACAGTTACTACCCCCTCGTGGGTAATTCATTAGAGAGGGGACCCACGTTACGGTCATTACCTTTACAGCTCTTAGTGTCGCAGAGATTTATACAGTTGGCATATGGTGCTTTAGACCAGGAATTGCCACCACTATATCTCAGAGAGGGAGGAGAATAAAAAACTATTTCACATCCAGTTTAATGTTCATGTTAATTGAGATTAGTAGAGCTGGACTGGAAGTTACCTCTGCATATCTGGAGGACAGCTTCGGCCCTCACTTACATGTAACTGCCAGAAAGGTGTATATTTACCATGGCAGTACCATGGTGTTCTTTGAATTACCCTAGAGTACAAAAAAGCCATGGCAATTGAATTTTACATTTCAAAGTGCCATAGGTGCACCATGATATCACCAAAGGATGATTTGTATGAGCTGTTCTGAATTCAAGTGTTTCGGTGTGTTTAGGTGCACAAAGACAAAGTAAACACTAAAGGGATCTCATAGAAATAATAAACTTTACAAGGAAACAGATGAGGGCTGTTTGAAGAGCAAAAGAACAAAATCAGGGATTGATTCTTTGACGAAATTCTGTTTTAAGCCTAGTTCTACCCTCAAAGGGATTTTCTACAGTAGATTCATTTGGAAAAGACTGTTTCATGTAGAATTTATTTTAATCCACGTCTGGAACCCAGAAAATGCATTGAAGTGAAAATGAAGAGCGCTGGAAGTACCACGAGCAAAATCACACACACACGGCGGATGGAGAACAGCTTGAAGCCTTTTTGATATTGCTGTTTTCTTAATTATGTCTGCATATTAACCAGTATTTCCATTACAACTATTGATCCATGTGGAGAGCTCTCGCTTAAGACAGCTGAAGATCTTGAGTTCATCTGGATAGTGTCATTTTGGAGAAAACATACAAACTTGAATTTCATTAGCAACCCTTCTGAACATACATAATCAGCTCAGGTAGCTTTTACCTATTCACAGTGCTTTTCTCCTCTCAGTATCCCAAGCGTGCCCCCTTGGTGTCAAACAAATGCAGCACTGCCCACAGCCATCAGGCACCTTGCTGTGTGCATGTGTGTATTTGGAGATCTGGCATAATGGACAACTCACAGGGAACTGTAATATGGCAGTGGCAAGCAACTCCAAGATATCTGTGGTTGTAATGTCTGTGGAGAAGAGGGCTAAAAACATCTATAGACGTGGACACCTGGTCACACAAACACACGTCCCCCTCAAACACCCACACACATGTAATTATGTCTAATTAAGCCTTTTCTTTTTTTTCATGGAGATCATTGTCATGAATACACATGTGAATTTGTAATGCATGAGTGGTGGTTAACAAGAATAAAAAAATTGTAAGTGCCCTGCAAAGTGGACATCACAGGATATTCAGCCATGATTCCAGATCGAAGCGAACGTATACATTCCATTCATAGTGGATTGAAGTGTGTGAGAGGTGAATTTAAATTGTGTCTATTTACAGATGTATATTATGTCACTCTTGTGTCCGTGTAGACGTTGCACAGCGCAATTCCAAGAATGAATGTTCCGAAGTGACATAAACTTCAACAGATTTCCACTTCTCAGGGAGAAGGTAGGGACCATGTTGGGAACACAGTTCATGGACGGAGCTCACTTCTAACGAGCTGATTATCTGAATCAGGTGTGTTAACATAGAGAGCCGTGCAAAAAAAAAAGAGACGGGGGTGTGCGGACTGTAATTGAGAACCGCTGGTAGAGTAGTGCTTGTTGTTTGTTATTTCTCTGATCACAAATGCATACGTTTTTATGTTTACGTGGTGTGATGCAATGCATAAAAAGACAGTAAACGTCATTGTAATACTTAATTATGTCCCCACTGGATGCAACAAATGGCTCGTTGTAATAGGTTTTATTGTTTTTGTCATGTCACGCCGGTGTTCTGACATCACAGTATAGTAACGGGCGTAACATTTCCATCACACGATTGACGCATTCGGCCAATCACAAAGCACTAGATAGCTGGGCAATCAGAGCACACATCGCTTTTCAGACCGAAGAGCTTGGTAAAAATCGGTGCGTTTCAGAAATGCGGGACATCAATGAAAAACAATAATGTACATTATGTGGAAAATAATGTGTTTTTCTTTCTTTTTTTTTCTTTTTTTTTTTTTTTTTTTTTTTTTACCTTAAACACATTTCATCATACCAAATACACAAATAATGTTCTTTTTAGCAAAATCATTATTGGACTCCACTGTAAATGTGACCATGATTCTCTCTCATATACTCTTGTAAATGTCTTTGTAAAAGGTGGGTGAGTCGGAGATGAGTGAGAGGCTTCATTTTCTATTTGCAGATTTAAAGGGGTAGATTACCCAAAACAAACAAACAAAAAAAATATATTTTACACCCCTTTATGTTATCCCAACATTTTTTCCAGAAAAGAAAAATGGATGGTGAATTATGTTGCCAGTGTCA
>NW_020524644.1:0-37160 GCF_003368295.1 Carassius auratus
CTCCCATGTCGCTGCTCTTGACTGTTCTTCCACATTTGCAGAATGCAAATAGGGTTCATTGTCAGATGAACACTCTCCACAAATCATCACCATGTCAACATCCTTTTGTGATTGTTCTTCAAGTGGAAGATCAAGTGATTGTACTTCAGCTGGTGGATTACTCTCCAGGTGAGATGGAGATCTGGTCAGAGCCTGCCTTGTTGTTCTCCAAGCATGAACATATTTCCTGTGCATCTCTCTCTTTTCAGAGCTCATTCTAAGAGACAGTTGTAGTGTTTATATTTAAAGGATTTTAATCAGGAAGTAAAAATGTCAAATTTCTCCCTCAGATCAGAACTATTAATTTTTATCTATTCGGTTGTTAAGTGATGACGTAAGAAGTGCTGTTTCTGGATCCAAGCCTTGACTCGCTTCACTTGAGAATACGACCTCAGCAGCCGTTTATGAGCACTGTTTATTTATATTTATCAAGCTAAACCCTTTTACACTTACGGTGGACACTACAGTATCTGTGCTCACAAGCGTTCCAAACACAAATAATTTTATATTATAAAAAATGTTTTTTTCATTGTCTGGCTATCTGGGACTTCAGTATGGAGTTAAAGGTTAGGATAACATTTTCGCTAGTATTATACTATATTGTGAGTTTATATTAGCACCTTTTGTTGTTTTCTCGTGGTATCTAATAGAGCGTTTGGACACGGAAGCGGTGAGACGTGACGTCAGACTTAACAAGCGAATAGTAAATAAGTGTCAAGAATAGTGGGATACATGTACAAATAATAACACTCCAATCAGCTAATCAACTCAAAACACCTGCAAAGGTTTCCTGAGCCTTCAAAATGGTCTCTCAGTTTGGTTTACTAGGCTACACAATCATGGGGAAGAGTGCTGATCTGACAGTTGTCCAGAAAGACAATTAAATTATATATATAATATATATATATATAATATATATAGATAGATAGATAGATAGATAGATAGATAGATATAGATATACACTACTGCTATATTTAAAGGACCAAAGACATTTATTGGTAAGATTAAGTAAGATTTCATTTTAACATTCTTTTGCTTTAACTTTATCAACTTTAATGTCCAGTAAAATTAATATCAAGCTTATTTCCTCAATAGTAAGTGAATACTGATTGACAGTAAAGTTTTAAAAACTTTTTTTTGTGATCTTTCAACACTAAAGACAAATCCCCTGCAAGGTACATGTACTTCCCAAAGTATAATGTATGTAATATATTACTTGATTAGTTTTGTTTTAAACTAATTAAATAGAACTTAATGTAAACTTTGGCAAATATCTTACCTTTAAGTGTCGAAGAAGAAATGAGAGAACTGTAGTGGACAAAAACAGTAAAAAAAAGAAAAAAAAAGAATCAACATTAATGCCTTGTTAATCTTAGGGAAGTAGGCTCTTACACTGCATATTCATTGATAAAATATTACTTGGCTATGTAATTTACAGTTCAAAAGGAAATTAAATTGCAAATATCAAACTTAAACACCTTAAATGAAGCTAAGGATCATTACTTGCCTTGACAATAAAGATTGTAAGAACAAAAATCAGAGGCAGCAGTAGATGTTGCAAAATCTAATAATAGAAAAGATGATATATTACTCACAATTACTAAACACAACAATACAGACTTTAGCCAATTTTGCATGTTTAAATCATATTAATATTGAAGATATCTGTGAAATTATGCTATAAGAATTTGTTTAACATTTAAAACAGGAAAGGATGTCAATGATCTGTTTCCAGACATCCGTGTATCTGATCTGCAAATCATTTTACTGTCATTTAGTTTTGGGATTGGCCTGGTTTAGGCAAGTAAATTACTGACATTGTTTTAATGTATGGATAAATCAGGTGCATATACAGATACAGTATTGTTCAAAATAATAGCAGTACAATGTTACTAACCAGAATAATCAAGGTTTTTAGTATATTTTTTATTGCTACGTGGCAAACAAGTTACCAGTAGGTTCAGTAGATTGTCAGAAAACAAACAAGACCCAGCATTCATGATATGCACGCTCTTAAGGCTGTGCAATTGGGCAATTAGTTGAAAGGGGTGTGTCAAAAAATAGCAGTGTCTACCTTTGACTGTACAAACTCAAAACTATTTTGTACAAAACTTTTTTTTTTCTGGGATTTAGCAATCCTGTGAATC
Source organism: Carassius auratus (assembly GCF_003368295.1). NCBI lineage: Eukaryota > Metazoa > Chordata > Actinopteri > Cypriniformes > Cyprinidae > Carassius > Carassius auratus. The sequence goes on from NW_020524644.1 coordinate 2,187, forward strand.
ACTAAACTAATATTTAGTTGTATGACCACAGTTTTTTAAAAACTGCTTGACATCTGTGTGGCATGGAGTCAACCAACTTGTGGCACCTCTCAGCTGTTATTCCACTCCATGATTCTTTAACAACATTCCACAATTCATTCACATTTCTTGGTTTTGCTTTAGAAACAGCATTTTTGATATCACCCCACAAGTTCTCAATTGGATTAAGGTCTGGAGATTGGGCTGGCCACTCCATAACATTAATTTTGTTGGTTTGGAACCAAGACTTTGCCCGTTTACTAGTGTGTTTTGGGTCATTGTTCTTGTTGAAACAACCATTTCAAGGGCATGTCCTCTTCAGCATAGGGCAACATGACCTCTTCAAGTATTTAACATATGCAAACTGATCCATGATCCCTGGTATGCGATAAATAGGCCTCAACACCATAGTAGGAGAAACATGCCCATATCATGATGCTTGCACCTCCATGCTTCACTGTCTTCACTGTGTACTGTGGCTTGAATTCAGAGTTTGGGGGTCGTCTCACAAACTGCCTGTGGCCCTTGGACCCAAAAAGAACAATGTTACTCTCATCAGTCCACAAAATGTTCCTCCATTTCTCTTTAGGCCAGTTGATGTGTTCTTTGGCAAATTGTAACCTCTTCTGCACATGCCTTTTTTTTTAACAGAGGGACTTTGCGGGGGACTCTTGAAAATAGATTAGCTTCACACAGACGTCTTCTAACTGTCACAGTACTTACAGGTAACTCCAGACTGTCTTTGATCATCCTGGAGGTGATCATTGGCTGAGCCTTTGCCATTCTGGTTATTCTTCTATCCATTTTGATGGTTGTCTTCCGTTTTCTTCCACGTCTCTCTGGTTTTGCTCTCCATTTTAAGGCATTGGAGATCATTTTAGCTGAACAGCCTATCATTTCCTGCACCTCTTTATAGGTTTTCCCCTCTCTAATCAACTTTTTAATCAAAGTACGCTGTTCTTCTGAACAATGTCTTGAACGACCCATTTTCCTCAGCTTTCAAATGCATGTTCAACAAGTGTTGGCTTCATCCTTAAATAGGGGCCACCTGATTCACACCTGTTTCTTCACAAAATTGATGACCTCAGTGATTGAATGCCACACTGCTATTTTTTTGAACACATCCCTTTCAACTAATTCAACTAATTGCCCAATTGCACAGCCTTAAGAGCGTGCATATCATGAATGCTGGGTCTCATTTGTTTTCTGAGAATCTACTGAACCTACTGGTAACTTGTTTGCCACGTAGCAATAAAAAATATACTAAAAACCTTGATTATTCTGGTTAGTCACATTGTACTGCTATTATTTTGAACAATACTGTATGTCCATATAAAGAATACTTTCAAATTCAAATACTACTTTATTCACTAAATACTAATCAGAGCTGGGTGGTAATTGGTTACATGTAATCTGGGTTATGTAATCAGATTCCAGAAATACTATACTATGGAATAAAAAGTACTTGTAATTTGATTAAATTACATTTTTAAAACTACTAGGAATCAGTCTAGCTATTTATTATGGATTAGCCTACATTATTAAATATTATTTACACAATAACAATAATTTATTCATAATTAATTGATTCTCCTTTATTCTTTAAAATAATAAACGCGTACACGTTCTGAAGTATTGGCATTGACTAGTGTTATTTGTGTGGTTGTAGTTTTTGTATTGGACTGTGAAGATTAGTGATGCTTATCAAAATTATGCCATTAGGTGGCAGTACCAACGATGTTTCGTCCAGCATTACTGAAGAAGAATACCGCCAACGTGACTAACGGAGGAACAAACCTGAGACAGGTAAGAAAACTGTATAATTGATTCCAAGGGCAGACATTTGCATCAAATGCAACCAATAGTGGGGAAATGAAGAGAATCAGGTAGGAGCAGAGCGGAGGAGAACATAAACACAAGGTTACGACTGGGGCATACAAGATCAAATAGTACAATGCATATAGAAACACATCTTGGTTACGTATGTAACCATGGTAACCATGAGATGCTGCGGTCCTGGCCCCAACTCTCTTGAGGGAGCATAAAGCCATGAGAAGAAGTGTCTTCAAAGTCAGTATTTTATCCGGTACAGTTTCCAAGGGCTCAAACGGATGCCCTGATAAACCGTGCAACACAATGGATAAATCCCACGAAGGAACTCGCACAGGGCAGAAAGGCCTCAGCCGTCGCGCACCCTGTATGAAACGAGAAACCAATGGATGACGGCCCACTGAGGCACCGTCTATATATTCGTGGTAAGCTGAAATGGCTGCCACGTAAACCTTTAAGGTGGCTGGTGTCACTCCATCCGAAAAACGGTCCTGAAGGAACTCCAGTACTGAAGCCACTGGGCAGTAAACTGGATCCACATTACGAAGCTCACACCAGGCTGTAAATAGTCTCCACTTGAAAGCATATAAGCGTCTCGTAGAAGTTGCTCTAGAATTCAGTATAGTCTCGGTAGTTTCAGCAGAAAGACCTGGACCTATTAATTCACTCCGCTCAAGGGCCATGCCCACAGATTCCATAAATCCGGCCTGGGATGCCAAATCAGCCCCAGCGCTTGTGATAACAAATCGTGTCTGAGGGAAATCTCCCATGGAGAGACCACGGCTGTGTGTGCCACCGCGGAGCCACTAGCAGCAGCCGTTCCACTCTGTCCTGCCGTATTCTGCATAATACTGCTGGGATCAGACGAATTGGGGGAAACGCATACAAACTGGTCCTGGGCCAGTTGTGTGCTAACGCATCCAAGCCCAGGGGTGATGGAGGGCATAGGGAGAACCATAGCGGGCAATGCGTAGTCGTGTTCAACGCGAATAAATCCACTTTTGCTTCTCCGAAAATCTGCCATAGGAGACTCACCGTTTGTGGGTGAAATCTCCATTCCCCTTGCTCCAGAGTCTGTCTGGATAGTAAATCTGCTCCGAAGTTCAATCGTCCGGGGACATGAACGGCCCGGTCCGACAGAAATTTGTTGTGAGACCAAAGAAGAAGAAGCCTCGCCAGCCTGCACAGGGGGCGAGAGCGTAATCCTCCCTGATGATTCAGATAAGACACAACCGCTATGTTGTCCGATCTGATCAGTACATGACGGCCGATCAGCAGACTCGCGAAATACTGGAGAGCTAGAAAAACCGCCAGTAATTCCAATCTGTTTATGTGCCAGCTGCGTTGTGCCGCTGTCCACACTCCTTGAGCTGGGCGTCCTCGACAAACAGCTCCCCACCCGGTCATAGACGCATCCGTCGTGACAGTCTCTCGGGAAGCACAAATCCCCAGCCAAACTCCGGTTAGGAGAAACTCGCTTGACATCCATAGTTTTAACGACATCACACATCGCCGTGTCACCGAGATCGTTCGATGTGGATGACAACGGGGTGAAATGTTTCGTCTTTTCGTCCACCACTGAAAAGGGCACATGTGAAGTAATCCCAAGTGAATTACGGGAATAGCTGCTGCCATTAGACCCAAAAGTCTGAGGCACAGTCTCACTGTCACTGTTTGACCCGCTTTGAAGCCCCGCACGAATGACGCAATCGACTGAGCGCGCGGTAGAGAAAGCTTCCCTGTCATCGCGCGAGAGTCCAAGTTTATTCCCAGAAAGGTTATCGGCTGAGAAGGGATTAAAACGCTTTTCTGGAAATTCGTGCGTAAACCCAGGTTGTTTAAATGACTCAGCACAAGATCCTGATGAGAGTGTGCTTGAGTCTGTTATTGTGACTAACACCAGCCAATCGTCCAAATAGTTCAAAACCCGGACTCCCTGGAGCCGCAGCGGGGCCAGGGCTGCATCCATGCATTTTGAGAACGTACGGGGAGCTAGAGTTAAGCCAAAGGGAAGAACGCGGTACTGATACGCTTTGCCCTCTAAAGCGAATCTGAGGAACTTCCTGTGTCTCTTTATGATCTGAATATGAAAGTACGCATCCTTCAGATCGATCGTGACAAACCAGTCGTTTGGTTGAACCTGGGACAAAATAGATTTTACCGTCAACATCTTGAATTTGCTCGGCCTGAGTGCAAGATTCAGACAGCGTAAATCCAGAATGGGTCGTAATCCGCCATCTTTTTTTGGTACCAAAAAATATCGGCTGTAAAACCCTGACTCCATCTGAGAGGGGTGTACTTCTTCTATAGCCCCTTTGTTCAGCAGAGCCAACATCTCCTGTCGCAGCACCGCTATATCCATCGGTTTCACCACCGTGGAAAGAATTCCGCGGAAAGGGGGCGGTCCCTTTCGAAACTGAATGGTGTATCCGTGACAAATTGTGCGTAACACCCATCGAGAAATGCCGGGCAAGCGTTCCCACGCTGCCCGAAACAATAATAGCGGTCTCAAAATGTCAGTTTCCTGCAACACTGTCACACGCGTTAAAACATCCGGGCACGAAAAGCTTGTGGCGTCCGTGCACAAAGGAAGTGTGTGCGTAACAGTCGTTGCATCTTGTTGTGCATAATCCTGAAACGTGTCCATGGCAGGAATTAGGCCAACAGATTGAGCATCGGGCTCTGCAGCTAGTGAAAAGGCGGCGGCTGCGTGAGCTGTCATAAACGGGCCGTTTGTGCAGGACCCTTGCCATCGCCCCTCGAAATCTGAAGGCTGGATAACGCAGAGTGTCCGAAGGAGCGTTTGGCGTTACGGCTCGATCCAATGCTCTTCGAGGCGCTGTTAGTGGCGAAACAGTCAGATTTTGAGCATAGGGACTGCCGTGAGAGTGTTGGATTTGCGAAAGCGGTCCAACAGCGCTCTCTGGCGGAGGGCGCAGTCCCTGGCAAGCAGCAAAAAGATCAGGAGCTGCTATTCGGCGCCCGAGAACGAGAGGCATTAGCCGTCGAACTCAGGTTCAACCTCTTAGGTTGACGCTGTTGAGCCGGTGGAAAGACCTTAGGGCCCCAATTCCTTTACCGCCTCAGGTGTGATGCCCTCACCTTCATCTAAATCCTTTAGTAGCTCCGCTTGGTAGGCCTGAAGGACCACCATCGAATGGAGAGAAGCAGCCGCCTGGCCAGCAGCCATGTAGGATTTCCCGACTAAACTGGACGTGACTCGACACACCTTAGAGGGAAGAAGGGGGCGAGACTTCCACGCCGCGGCCGAACTAGGCGCGAGGTGTTTGGCGAGAGTCTCTTATTGCTGCATAGCCATGGTTCGCCATATCAGAAATGGTGGCGAAATCCGCTGCCGCAGAAACAAAGCAGAGATACGCTCACAAACGCTGCGTTATCGTGCACATAGATGTGCAGAAGAACGTTAAAGGGCCATTAAATCTAAACCAAAAATCTTACAAACATGTTACAAATGTTGATACAGAATCATATATGCTGGAGTTTATTTATTGACCAGACAGCAAAACAAATAAAAGGGGAAAATACTATTGAATTGAAAAGTACAACAATATTTAATGAGGTTACCCTCCTTGTGTTTAGTCTGCACGAGATCAACAAGTTTGTTTGCTTTGCGGCCGCTTTAAATACAAAATAAGCATTCGATCTGCGTCTGAGCGCTCACGAATCTTTCTGCAGCGCCGACTGTGTGCTCTTGAGAGGTGGGTAAGTTAGCTCACGCGCTCGCAGTCAAACATGTGATATGCAATACTTTCCTTCAAATATGAATAATAAAGATATTAAGAATTGTTTATAATTAGTTTATTTAGGCAACGTTGACATTATATTAAGCTGCATTCACTGTGAAAGCAGCAGCTCTGAGACGCGGTAAACGCCGGATCATGAGCCGATCGCGTGTGTCAAGTGCGCGCGGCTTTGAAATCCGCAGCGCAAACAGGCTTGATGAAAGGAGAAAGCCATATTACTCTTAGTTCATTTGACTGACACTTTGCTAAAGCAATGGTGCGAAACACAACGTTAAAGACCTTTTATGTAATAATGATGAGTATAGATATATTTTCGGATTATTTTTAAACTGTGGCGGTCCCCCACCCTAGTTAATGAATGGGAAACACTGCCGATAACTAAAGAGCGTTTATCAAACGGAGCGGATTGGCTCCATTAGCAATGACGTCACACAGATGTAACGACATTTAACGGTCTTAACGCCTCCGATAAGCGGACTGTAGATATAAAAAGACGGAAAATCATTGTCTGTGTGAGATGTGATACATTTACCGGAAAAGACAGCCCAATTTTTATTAAAATTCAATGAGTTTCATTAGTGAAACACCTATAATCCTCAGAAAAACGAACTGTTCCCTCAGACTGTTTATTATAATTAACATTGCTTATTATAATTTAATATTACTTGTGTTCTTCATAGCTTTAAATGTCATTTACTTTTGTTGTCGGCCCATACTTTTTAAAAGTAATTTAACCAAACTAATTAAGTAAATTCATTTACCTCAGGAAAACGCACTGCTGGGGATGTCACTCAAAGGGGAGTCGGGCTGTGCGCGCGGGTGGCACAGACCCCGGTTTATATAAGCCAGCTGTCCGGTTTCGCGGGCTTGGCACGCGAGTAAGAATTTAAGAATTGAGAAGGAATTTTATTAAATTATTATTTTTTTTATAGCATGTACAATTATATAATGAGACTGCATTAGCTTGGCATTAACCCTCTATGGTACGGTGTTGCCTCCAGGCAACATAGTCTATTTTAGCTTTTTTTTTTTATAAAAACGTAATAAAATCTAATTGGTCAATGCTCTCTAAGGGGAGGGGAACTCGTATTTAACCAATGAAAATGCAAAAGAGTGGTCACATGACCCACAAGGGTCCATTTTGTTCCCTCTTTCAGCACACGTGCAGATGTCACATGGCTCCATATTTTCTCCACTGAAAAAGTCATTTTTCACTCATTTTTGTCCAGATAATCAGCTACAAAAAATCTGAATCACCTTCATTGGTAAGTAAAGAAGTATTTAAAAAAAACTTTACATTATATATCATCAAATATTTCATAGGAAATTACATAAAACTGCATGTTGCCTCGAGGCAACATTGTACCATAATGGAATCACATAAGGCCATACCAGGCATACTAGGTTTGAATATATGTATATTTTATTTGTAAGGAAAAGAGTTTGAATTATCTAAATGTATTTGCATTTTTGCATGATTTTGAAATTAATTTATAAGAAAGTTAATTAACATAATATATGTGCACATATTATGATTTAATGCAGAAGAGATGAATCCGCACATTTTCTATGGCACTTCCAAAAGGTATAAAGCACAGGTAGCACTGCCAGTTGATGAGAGTGAGGATGAGATGGCATGTAGTGATGAGGAAGATGAGGTCATAGTGACAGTTCGGCAGGGAGAGAGTGAGAGTGAGAGTGAGGATGGAGATGAGGATGAAGATGGAGCTACCATAATGGTAGAAAATCAACAGGAAGAAGTTCAGACTGAGAATGAATCAGGTGATGGTGAAAATGGAGGTACAGTAGCAGGCTTGATTAGAGTAGGATGATTGGTCAATTAAAAAAAAAAAAAAAAAAAAACATTTGCAACTGACAAGGGTTTTTATTTATTTTATTTTTTTAAATTATTATTTTTTTTACAGAGGCTTGCCAGCAGCAATACACACGAGCTAAGAATTTAGTGTGGAAAAAATGCAGGACAATCCTTCCAGTACCACAATGGAGAGGCAGACTCCCAAAGGCAACAGATGTAAAACATCCTGCTGAATACTTTAGAGGCCTCCTCACTAGTAGCTGTATTGAAAATATAGTAGAACAAACCAACCTCTATGCCATACAGTGTGATCCTAGCAAACCACTCAAAGTCACATTTGAGGAGATTGAGCAATTCATTGGCATTTGTTTCATGTCAATCTTCGGACTTCCAGGATGCCGAATGTACTGGCAGTCAGCAACAAGGATCGACTGTGTTGCAAACACCATGGCCTTGCATCGCTGGGAGGCTATCAAACGCAATCTACACTTTTCTGACAACTTAAAGCAAGCTCCTATTGGAGAACCAGCTTATGACAAGCTGTATAAGGTGCGCCCACTGCTGACATCCCTCTTGGAGCAGTTCCAAGCAATCCCAATTGATGAAAATCTTTGTGTGGACGAACAAATTGTGCCATTCAAGGGGAAACACCCCATGAAACAGTACAATCCCAAGAAGCCAAAACGCTGGGGATATAAAGTCTTTGTTCTTGCTGATAGCAGTGGCATGGTCTACAACTTTGAGGTGTACACTGGGTGTATCTGTCCTTGCAACGGGCAGCCTGACATAGGCGCTAGTGGTAACATAGTGCTTACCCTTTCAAGCATCATTCCAGACAACATCTCTCACAAGTTGTACTTCGACAACTGGTTCTCCAGTGTTGACCTGCAGATGCTGTTGGAAAAGAGGAAGATCCACTGCACTGGCACAGTCAGAACCAATCGTCTGGCTGGATGCTGTCTCCCAACAGATCAAGACATGAAAAGGAAAGGAAGGGGGGCTTTTGAGGAAAAGGAGACCATTTATAATGGGGTTACCCTTAGGGCTGTGAAGTGGCATGATAATCGAGCAGTCACTCTCCTCTCCACCTTTGCCTCAGCAAATCCAGCAACCACTGTGACAAGATGGGACAAAAAAAAGAAGACAACAGTCCAGGTGAAATGCCCAAGCATTGTCACCAAGTACAACAAAAGTATGGGAGGAGTTGATCTACTAGACTCCCTCATTGCCCTCTACAGAACAAAGATTCGATCCAAAAAGTGGTATCACCGAGTGGTCTTCCACATGTTTGATTTTGCTGTTGTTGAGGCCTGGCTCCTCTACCGGAGAGACAGCAGAGACTGTGGCATCCCCCCAAAAGATGTGAGCAGCCTTGCAAAATTCAAAGCTGAAGTTGCAGGATGTCTCTGTATGGAGAAGAAGACCTTGAAGAGAAGAGGGAGACCATCACAGCACACTGAGGAAGAACAGCCTGAGAAGCGTCCAAAAACCCCTGTAGAACCACGACCATCAACGCTGGTTCGCATTGATCAGACCGGTCATTGGCCTGTTTGGGTTGAAAGAAAGGGGAGATGCAAATACCCAGGTTGTTCAGGCATTGTAAAAGTGCAGTGCTCAAAATGTGTTACCTACCTGTGTTTTTCTGTTGAGAGGAATTGCTTCCTCAACTTTCACAAGCAATGAGGTGCCATTAGTCAGGAAGGAGATTTTTTGTGTATGTGCTTGTGTACATGCAGGTCCTTGTGTATGTGTATATACATGCTTGTTAGGATAAGGTTCATATTAGGATAATGTTATGGTGATTGTTAATGTTTTACCTTGAAATAACACAGATTGTAATGTTTTGATATCATAATTTGATGATATGATGGTTTGTGTTCCATGGTGGTACAATGTTGCCTGAGGGCAACGGCTGGATTATAAATGTTACTTTTTATTAAATATGAAATGTTTAATTCAGTAAAAACTTGATAAATCTGTTTGTTCAAGTGTTTAGTTAAAGAAATTGATGATTTCAATAAATGTATACATTTTTTCTTAATGAAAATGACAAATGTTAAAATTTTTCCATTGTGGTACACTGTTGCCTTGAGGCAACAAACTTTTAATTAATAAATACATTAAAAAATAATTATGATGTTTATTGATATTGTTATAGTTTCCAATTTTAAGCAGGAAAAACATAACAAATATTTTTTTCCTCACTTATATCATATTGCGTACCATAGAGGGTTAAACGTAAAAAAACATAGGGTTTTCAAAATAGTGTTTTCCTACTATATTCAAAGCAATTGTTGTTACCAAAAATATAACCATTATATAAATTTTCCCTTCTTCTTTTTTTTTTTTTTTTTTTTTACTCCTTTTCCTCCCCAGTTTGAGTTCCGCTTTGTTAAATATAATTGAGCAATCCCATAGGTGGCGATGTATGCACGCAAGCCACCAATAAGCCAATGGATGAAGAAGTAGTCAGTCACGGTCTTTTTATGATCACGCTGAATACGAGTCTTCTCCCTGTGTATGATAGGTTGATGGTTGAGAGGTAAATATGGCATGATAGGGTGGAAATTTATGGTTTTATGATAGCATGTTTGTCATTGTTAGGATTGTTGTAACATTCTTAAAAGGTTTTACCCGACCATATGTTGAAGCAACGCGTTTTGCAACCAGCTGCGTTGTAACTTAACATGTTAATCGCAAAAGGCAAAACATTTGATCCCAAACTCGGATACACGTAGATGCATAGAAGAAAAAAAAGAATATAATTTTATAATTATGTTAGAAATTTAAATGTATGGAATACTATAAATCCATAAAATTCATAACCCATGTAATAATAAATAAACACTAGCATCCTGCATCTCTGATTTTCCAGTTTCATCATAGTATGCTAATTAATAAATAAAGACTCCTGCAAGATATATAGCTCTTAAAATTGCTTTTGTGTGTGATGTCATATAGTTAGAAATTGTTTTGCTATATAGGGATTAAACCAATAAACTACTTTGACTAGTGACTTTAACATTTGTTTTATTAATGTTTATTTACAATGCAATTATTCTGCTTACCTGATTCATACAGACTTCTGTCCTGATGTTTGGCTGTGGTCCCCTCATCATCCACTCTTTGGCAACAGGTCTTTGTATGGAGACCACCATGATCTAATCCAGTGGTCCCCAACCTTTTTTAACTCGTGGCCCACACAACCAAACACATATGTTTGCAAGGCCCACTGCAAAAAAAATTAACTGACCCCGCCATTGTTAGGTTAATAACTTAGTACTCAGAAGCTAGATTGTTAACTGCCTTTATTGGATGAACTAGGTCTGTGTGATATGGACAAAAAAAAAAACTTTATCAAAAGTTGTAACAGCTCTAGAACAGACATAAGTCAAAATAATCACTATAGTAAAGATGTAACAAAATGTATAGACTTAAATCCCGTGTCCAGGGACTTTTTTTTTTCTTGTTTGCCATGCATTGTTCATAGCGCTCATTCATTGTAGCGGTGCAACAGGTGTTGTAATATATTTGTTATACAGTCTTGTTCAAAATAATAGCAGTACAATGTGACTAACCAGAATAATCAAGGTTTTTCGTATATTTTTTTATTGCTACGTGGCAAACAAGTTACCAGTAGGTTCAGTAGATTCTCAGAAAACAAATGAGACCCAGCATTCATGATATGCACGCTCTTAAGGCTGTGCAATTGGGCAATTAGCTGAATTAGTTGAAAGGGGTGTGTTCAAAAAAATTGCAGTGTGGCATTCAATCACTGAGGTCATCAATTTTGTGAAGAAACAGGTGTGAATCAGGTGGCCCCTATTTAAGGATGAAGCCAACACTTGTTGAACATGCATTTGAAAGCTGAGGAAAATGGGTCGTTCAAGACATTGTTCAGAAGAACAGCGTACTTTGATTAAAAAGTTGATTAGAGAGGGGAAAACCTATAAAGAGGTGCAAAAAATGATAGGCTGTTCAGCTAAAATGATCTCCAATGCCTTAAAATGGAGAGCAAAACCAGAGAGACGTGGAAGAAAACGGAAGACAACCATCAAAATGGATAGAAGAATAACCAGGATGGCAAAGGCTCAGCCAATGATCACCTCCAGGATGATCAAAGACAGTCTGGAGTTACCTGTAAGTACTGTGACAGTTAGAAGACGTCTGTGTGAAGCTAATCTATTTTCAAGAATCCCCCGCAAAGTCCCTCTGTTAAAAAAAAGGCATGTGCAGAAGAGGTTACAATTTGCCAAAGAACACATCAACTGGCCTAAAGAGAAATGGAGGAACATTTTGTGGACTGATGAGAGTAAAATTGTTCTTTTTGGGTCCAAGGGCCACAGGCAGTTTGTGAGACGACCCCCAAACTCTGAATTCAAGCCACAGTACACAGTGAAGACAGTGAAGCATGGAGGTGCAAGCATCATGATATGGGCATGTTTCTCCTACTATGGTGTTGGGCCTATTTATCGCATACCAGGGATCATGGATCAGTTTGCATATGTTAAAATACTTGAAGAGGTCATGTTGCCCTATGCTGAAGAGGACATGCCCTTGAAATGGTTGTTTCAACAAGACAATGACCCAAAACACACTAGTAAACGGGCAAAGTCTTGGTTCCAAACCAACAAAATTAATGTTATGGAGTGGCCAGCCCAATCTCCAGACCTTAATCCAATTGAGAACTTGTGGGGTGATATCAAAAATGCTGTTTCTGAAGCAAAACCAAGAAATGTGAATGAATTGTGGAATGTTGTTAAAGAATCATGGAGTGGAATAACAGCTGAGAGGTGCCACAAGTTGGTTGACTCCATGCCACACAGATGTCAAGCAGTTTTAAAAAACTGTGGTCATACAACTAAATATTAGTTTAGTGATTCACAGGATTGCTAAATCCCAGAAAAAAAAATGTTTGTACAAAATAGTTTTGAGTTTGTACATTCAAAGGTAGACACTGCTATTTTTTTGAACACACCCCTTTCAACTAATTGCCCAATTGCACAGCCTTAAGAGCGTGCATATCATGAATGCTGGGTCTTGTTTGTTTTCTGACAATCTACTGAACCTACTGGTAACTTGTTTGCCACGTAGCAATAAAAAATATACTAAAAACCTTGATTATTCTGGTTAGTCACATTGTACTGCTATTATTTTGAACAAGACTGTACATTATACAGGTTCACACGTACTCCGTTTGTAGTGCGTATACAGTAGGCTATGTGTAAGCGGTGCATAAGCAGCAGTGAGAGCGCTTTATTGTAACGAAAGCACATTAAAATAATGCACGAGCGCGTATCTCTCTGCTCCCATGTGGATTTCCTTTGCTCTGTCACAAAACCAGATGTGCTTGCTCAGATACACGCTGCTCTGCAAAAATGTTGATCCAAATATGGAAAGCACTTTTGAATTTAATAATATGAGGTTCTCTCTTGAGATATTTTGCCACATTTCTTCAATTAAGGATTGTTACATGGTGTATGGTACTAATAGACTGTTCACACACTAGCTGTTTGGGTGTAATAACCGCATCTACTTACAGATGTGAGTCTCAATGTTCTCCACACAACAGCTTACATTAGTGTTTCAAATGCTGTCTCTATGCATAGGGATCTGAAGTCGAGCAGTATTTTATTTGTGATTATTACCTCTTATTATAGCAAAGGTGAGTGAAGTATTATCAAATATTGCCATACTACTAAAAGTCTTATCACAATTGACAGTCAAGGCATGACTTCATCTGTTAAATCTGAACCAGCAGCATCATTTATAACGATGCGTGTGGATTTGAGTCATGTTTCTCCAGAGCTTTACTTACATTTGATGTTAGTGTCCTTGTCTAATTTTGAAAATAATTGAAGAGAAAAGGAGTGCAATAATTTTTGACTAAAATTTATATCTTGCTAAAATATTTATTTTAAATGTAGGATTAATATTCTAAATGTTTTTATATTTTCCAGGAGTACCTTTTACAAAGGTGTCACCATGAGCCCCCGACCTCCTGACCTCTGAGCTGTATTAGGACTTTGTCAGAACTACATCTTTTTTTGGTCACCACAATCTGGATGTGTTCAGTGAGGATTCATCGGTGGATTCTGCCTTTTGGAAAAGTTTAGGCTGGGAGTGTGTTGTCATACCAGCAGAAACAACCTGCATCATTACTCACCATCAAGATGTCCCAGCACCACCACATCTACCACCTATTGGTTACAGCCTTGACACATCTGTCTGCTTGTTTGTCCATAGTGAATATAGTTTTTTATTTGTATGTAACCAACACACTTGTACAGGAAATGTTTAACACTTAAAGTACTTATACATGTTTACACGTTTACATTATCATAGTGAAGGGAACAAAATTTATATTTACATGTTTACATTATCTACATTTACAAGTCCATCTACATATCCATTTACAATTGCTATACTAAATATTATTTTAATATATTCTGCTTTTCTGTTGTATTTTTCTAAAGATTGTGAGTAGCCAAGGGTATAAAGTGAATAAAAGAACCAGTGGGACTGTACAAATCCAAGTAATCCCAAAGTAAATGATTCCTTTCTATTTCTGGCATAGTCCAAGTTTTTTGCAACAACAGTTGCTTGATGTGATGCGGTTACGTTAAAAACACGGGTTCTACTGATAATTTGCTTGCTCTTTCACAGATGTCTCCGTGACCTGCTATGTGGTGTGAAATATAATTTCAATTTAATCTGTTTTCTATGTGAATATATTTTAAATATTTTAGCAGTTTAATAATCAAATAAAAGTAATCTTAATAATAAAAATCAGAAACACCTATAATAAAAACGGGAGAGAGAGTTATCTGAGACCAGCTGACCACGTAGCTACAATGTTCCCCATGGGACCAACTAGCGACGTCTTTTGAGGACGTGCCCACGACGTTTCTGGGACGTTTGCAAACAATCAAAAAAAAAGTTTCTTTCTTATATGGGTAGATTATTTCGTTACAGGTTTAGAATGACAATAGTATTTATAATGTTAACAGTATACATACTATCATTTGGATGTTATTCTTTGTCATCACTGATGGACACTTTAGCTAAGGTACCCTTTAAATTTGCTTTTCACTGATTCGATAGTAACTGCAGAAAAATAGTTAAACATCCATATATATAGCTAAACTACAGAGACCAGGGGACCACGTCGCTACAAGGTTCCCCATGGGACCAACTAACGACGTCTTTTGAGGACGTGCCCACGACGTTTCTGGGACTTTTGCAAACATTCAAAAAAAAGTTTATTTCTTATATGGGTAGATAGATGTTTGATTATTTCGTTACGGGTTTAAAATGACAATAATATTTATAATGTTAACAGTATACAGTATTGTTCAAAATAATAGCAGTACAATGTGACTAACCAGAATAATCAAGGTTTTTCGTATATTTTTTTATTGCTACGTGGCAAACAAGTTACCAGTAGGTTCAGTAGATTCTCAGAAAACAAATGAGACCCAGCATTCATGATATGCACGCTCTTAAGGCTGTGCAATTGGGCAATTAGTTGAATTAGTTGAAAGGGTTGTGTTCAAAAAAATTGCAGTGTGGCATTCAATCACTGAGGTCATCAATTTTGTGAAGAAACAGGTGTGAATCAGGTGGCCCCTATTTAAGGATGAAGCCAACACTTGTTGAACATGCATTTGAAAGCTGAGGAAAATGGGTCGTTCAAGACATTGTTCAGAAGAACAGCGTACTTTGATTAAAAAGTTGATTAGAGAGGGGAAAACCTATAAAGAGGTGCAAAAAATGATAGGCTGTTCAGCTAAAATGATCTCCAATGCCTTAAAATGGAGAGCAAAACCAGAGAGACGTGGAAGAAAACGGAAGACAACCATCAAAATGGATAGAAGAATAACCAGAATGGCAAAGGCTCAGCCAATGATCACCTCCAGGATGATCAAAGACAGTCTGGAGTTACCTGTAAGTACTGTGACAGTTAGAAGACGTCTGTGTGAAGCTAATCTATTTTCAAGAATCCCCCGCAAAGTCCCTCTGTTAAAAAAAAGGCATGTGCAGAAGAGGTTACAATTTGCCAAAGAACACAGAGAAATGGAGGAACATTTTGTGGACTGATGAGAGTAAAATTGTTCTTTTTGGGTCCAAGGGCCACAGGCAGTTTGTGAGATGACCCCCAAACTCTGAATTCAAGCCAAAGTACACAGTGAAGACAGTGAAACATGGAGGTGCAAGCATCATGATATGGGCATGTTTCTCCTACTATGGTGTTGGGCCTATTTATCGCATACCAGGGATCATGGATCAGTTTGCATATGTTAAAATACTTGAAGAGGTCATGTTGCCCTATGCTGAAGAGGACATGCCCTTGAAATGGTTGTTTCAACAAGACAATGACCCAAAACACACTAGTAAACGGGCAAAGTCTTGGTTCCAAACCAACAAAATTAATGTTATGGAGTGGCCAGCCCAATCAGACCTTAATCCAATTGAGAACTTGTGGGGTGATATCAAAAATGCTGTTTCTGAAGCAAAACCAAGAAATGTGAATGAATTGTAGAATGTTGTTAAAGAATCATGGAGTGGAATAACAGCTGAGAGGTGCCACAAGTTGGTTGACTCCATGCCACACAGATGTCAAGCAGTTTTAAAAAACTGTGGTCATACAACTAAATATTAGTTTAGTGATTCACAGGATTGCTAAATCCCAGAAAAAAAAAATGTTTGTACAAAATGGTTTTGAGTTTGTACAGTCAAAGGTAGACACTGCTATTTTTTTGAACACACCCCTTTCAACTAATTGCCCAATTGCACAGCCTTAAGAGCGTGCATATCATGAATGCTGGGTCTTGTTTGTTTTCTGACAATCTACTGAACCTACTGGTAACTTGTTTGCCACGTAGCAATAAAAAATATACTAAAAACCTTGATTATTCTGGTTAGTCACATTGTACTGCTATTATTTTGAACAAGACTGTATATATAGCAGGGTCGCTACGGGCCAAATGGATGCCCTTAGCAGAATAGTATTCTTGTGCCCCCTCCTTCAAAAAAAAAAAAAACTACTATAAGGTAGTCAAAATAAAACTCAAAATAAAACTTTAACAAAGTAAATAAATAAATTGTCATTAAATTGCATTAATTATAAATTGCAGTTGTAGCTCTAGACAATTACCTATGGCTATGATTTTATTAAGCATGGCATAGAGCATCACACGAAGTGCAAGAATGATCAATTAAAGTAATTTTAGGATGATTGTAATTGAAATGGCTGAAAAATCATAAATACAACCACTAATAATATGATTAAATGGCTTATCACCTTTGACCAACAGGTGGCACTGTAATTAAATCATTTTGGTGTATTCTGTGTGAGATGACAATAACACAAAGTTTGGTGTCAATATGCTACAGCATTGCAGAGATACAGCCTGAAGTGTCATTTTGGCATCATGCCTCAAATTACTCGCTGTGGTATGCAAAAAAGTTTTTGTCTATCGACACAAAATCCATAACATTTTGTCAGGACAGCCTGAAGATCATCTGATTTAAATTTGGTGAAAATCGGACCAATGGTTGATGAGGAGTAATAGGCTTATGCAATAAAAAGTTATTAGCATTTTTATAAATGTAATTATTAATGGTTAATGATTAATGGTTTATTACTCTTGACCAATAGGTGGCACTGTTACCAAATTAAGGTGATAATGGCACATATTGGCAAATATTTTCAAATGGATGCAGAGATACAGCCTCAGATGCATTTTTGGCATCTTTCCATCAAATTCGTTGTTGCGCTAAACAAAAACTCTTTATTATATTGACACTATTATAGAGGACAAGGAAGTATGGCCAATTTTGGTATTATTGGTATCGATGCTCTTGGCATGACCCATTGAGTATAGGGAGACTACTTTCATTTCAATAGTCTAAATTATCCAAAAATTATTAGCATTTTTTTTTAGATATTTCATTATAACTTTTGACAACAAGGTGGCGCGGCCACCAAACTTTTAAAGTACTATATCAGGGCATGGAGCCAAATATTTTTGTAATTATGTTCGTAACAATACAATAATGTGTAAAAAAAAGAGAAAAAAATAAAGCACTTTAAAACATAATTTAAAATGGCTTATGGCTAAAATGGTTGAAATGGGAAAATTGGATATTGTTCGACTCGACATGATGCACTGAATTTAAAGAGACCAGTTTTCAGTTATTGGCCAAACCATTCAGAAGTTAAATGCAAAGATATGCATTTTTTATATTTCTGGACCACTAGGTGGCGCTGCGTCGAAACACTAAAGGTAGTCTCAGGTTGTTCTAACACACATCAAGTTTGGTCTCAATACGCCAAACCGTTGTCGAGATATAGCCTCACATGCATTTTTGTGTGCTTTTCGTCAAATTTGTTCATGTGTCATTTGAGAACGGTTGGACGAACCAACTTGAATTCCATAACTTTTTGCCAGAATGGTCTGAAGATGATCTGAGACAATTTTCGTGAAAATCAGCTTACCGTCTAGGACGTGTTTGAAAAAGTATGTTTTTTGTACATTTGAAAATAGTAAAAAATTAAACCTTGCCATTATATCATTTAACTTGGTATGGGCCAAGGATTCAGAGGAAAAAAATAATTTCCGTTTTCTGGTTTACGGTTCAAAAGTTATTAGCATAAACATTACTGCAACTTTGGACAAGTGGTGGCGCTAGTGAGTTTGAGTTAGAGACTTCAAATTTGCTATGGTTAATGTTGAAAGTGTCCTCCATCAGTGTGGCAAGTTTTATAACTTTCCCCCAATCGGTTCTATGGGCTGCCATAGACTTGTGGCAGAACAATAAGAATAACGCCAACGATTACAATAGGTGCCTATGCACCTTCAGTGCTTGGCCCTAATAATAAGAACGGGAACGAAAAAAAATAGGTGCCTCGCACCTTCGGTGCTTGGCCCTAATAATTATGAGAAGAACAGGAATGAAAACAATAGGTGCCTCGTACCTTCGGTGCTTGGCCCCTAATAATAAGAACGGGAACGAAAACAATAGGTGCCTCGTACCTTCGGTGCTTGGCCCCTAATTAAGCAAGGATTTGATCGTCTTGTAAGTGTAACAACAGCAATTACCATTTTAAGTCCTGAAATCTAGAATATTCATTCAAATGTGTTGTCGTTGGTGGTGAAATTATTACCAGCATTAAAACACATTTAATATCATCAGCAATCAAAATATTTTCACAGGATTTTGAACGTAGCTACCTGAAAGTGATGCACGTGCTTCATCATGGGCTTTTTTATTTTTATTTTCTCTGCGCGGGACTGCGCTGATGTATTTTGCAGGTATATAGCCTAGTTGTATATTATGTTGACAATTTGTATTCATCCGCAAACTGGAGGTGAGAGCGAGAGTGGGTGCGTGCGCAGATGCGGGAATGGCGTGTCAAGTTGTGCTTACTGCAATCTGCGTTCACCATAAAAGTAATTTATATACATATATATATATATATAGAGAGAGAGAGAGAGAAAAAATTAAATTTTTATATGTTAATATAGAACGAAAGTTTTTTCAGGATGTGCAAACCCGTCAAGGCATCAAGAGCCACCGCACAACTGATGTGTCAAGGAATTTGGCTACAGTTGTCATATTCCTCTTATTAAGCCACTCCTGAACCACAGAAAACATCAGAGGTGTCTTACCTGGGCTGAGATGAAGAAGAAATGGATTGTTGCCCAGTGGTCCAAAGTCCACTTTTCAGATAATAGCAAGTTTTGTATTTAATTTGGAAACCAAGGTCCTAGAGTCTGGAGGAAGGTTGAAGAAGCTCATAGCCCAAGTTGCTTGAAGTCCAGTGTTAAGTTTCCACAGTCTGTGATGATTTGGGGTGCAATGTCATCTGCTGGTGTTGGTCCATTGTGTTTTTTTTGAAAACCAAAGTCACTGCACCCGTTTACCAATAAATTGTGGAGCACTTCATGCTTCCTTCTGCTGACCAACTTTTTGAAGATGCTGATTTCATTTTCCAGCAAGATTGGCACCTGCCCACACTGCCAAAAGCACCAAAAGTTGGTTAAATGACCATGGTTTTGGTGAGCTTGACTGGCAAGCAAACTCACCAGAACTGAACCCCAGAGAGAATCTGTGAGGTATAGTCAAGAGGAAAATAAGAAACGAGAAAAAATAATGCAGACGAGCTGAAGGCCACTGTCAAAGAAACCTGGGCTTCCATACCACCTCAGCAGTGCAACAAACTGATCACTTTCATGCCATGCTGAATTGAGCCAGTAATTAAAGCAAAAGGAGCCCCTACCAAGTATTGGTAGTACATGTACATAAATTAACGTACTTTCCAGAAGGCAAACAAGTCACTAAAAATGTTTTTTATGAAGTATTCAAATTTGTTTATAAATGAATGTTGAATTGGTGGGGTTTTGTTCAATGTGAGCCAAAATCATCACAATTAAAAGTACCAAAGACTGTGAATGTACAATTTTCGTAGTCATGAAAATAAAGAAAACTCCTTGAATGAGAAGGTGTGTCCAACTTTTGGTCTGTACTGTACTGTGTATGTATATATATATATATATATATATATATATATATATATATATATATATATATATATATAAATTAGTTGTGGGCCGTTATCGGCATGACTATGAAAATTGTAGATTCACACTGAAGGCATCAAAACTATGAATTAACACATGTGGAATTATATACATAACAAAAAAGTGTGAAACAACTGAAAATGTCATATTCTAGGTTCTTCAAAAGTAGCCACCTTTTGCTTTGATTACTGCTTTGCACACTATTGGCATTCTCTTGATGAGCTTCAAGAGGTAGTGACCTGGAATGGTCTTCCAACAGTCTTGAAGGAGTTCCCCGAGAGATGCTTAGCACTTGTTGGCCCTTTTGCCTCCTGTCCTGGTCCAGCTCACCACTAAACCATCTCGATTGGGTTCAAGTCTGGTGACTGTGGAGGCCAGGTCATCTGGCGCAGGACCCAATCACTCTCCTTCTTGGTCAAATAGCCCTTGATGCTTTCAGTGTGACTACAATTTTCATAGTCATGAAAATAAAGAAAACTCTTTGAATGAGAAGGTGTGTCCAAACTTTTGGTCTGTACTATATATATATATATATAGTCACGCGAGGAGCACAAGACAGACACAGTGGGCGTGGCGTCAGGCCTCGGAGAGGCTTTTATTAACAGAAATCATAAAACAAAGGGAATAAAAGTGGCCAAAGGGGGAAAGTGTCCAAAATAACAGGGGATCTGGTGTCCTCGTTGTGCTGCGGGGTTTGTGTGGGTCGGGCAGTGTTCATCAAGGAAGGGTCCAGGCAAGGGGCGGAGTCCGGCGGCCGCACGCGCTCCCCTCCTTGGTCCGGGGCGCGAGGGGCGGGGGCTTCTCGTAGCGGCCGCGTCTCTCTCGTCGGCCGCGGCGCTGGTAGGGGATGGACGGCCCGGCATCCTGGCCCGTCGGCCGTGTATACTGGTGCGGTTTCCCATCCGGATCGCGGGTCCGGCAGCTCACGTCTTGGTGGCGCGGGAGTCCCTCAACGCACCCTTCCTGGACCCACGAGGACACCAGTGTGCATGCACGGGGAAGAGACCGGTCTCCTGAGGAGAGGCGCGTTGGGCTTTTAAACAGCGGCGGTAATGAGGCTCCACTTCCTTCAGGTGTGCCCCATCACACGCCGCCAGCCCTGACTCGTCCAGCGCCCCTCCTCTCACACACCCACTCCAGTCGGGAGCCTGGTGAAGGGCGGCGATTTAGGACGGGGTGCCGGTGATAATCAGGGAGGAGGCAGCTGACTCGTCACAATATATATATATATATATGTATATGTATGTATGTGCCTTATATTTAATTACTGTTTAATAACAATATCATGCATATGATCCTTTGTGTAAAGGTCTTTTAATTTTTGATGAGTAGACTGTAGCCTAAGTCTATCCTACGTTTTGAAATTAACTCACTGTACATTTTTTAATGTTTTTTTTTAAAGATGTTACAATGTTATATCATAATGTTATTGTTGTTTTACTTCCTCCTCTTATCTCATTTTACAATTACATCCATTTAGAAATCCATCCCTTTGCACCACCTGGCGGTAGTTTCACGAATTATTTTAACACGCGACTGACTTGGGGTTAACGCCGCGGCCCTGTTGTCCCATTTAGGTTGTCCACCTACTGTATACACTCCCCCAGTTTTTCTTGAGCTGATCTCAAAGATCTAATACTTTTTCCATGTACACAAAAGGCCTATTTCTCTCAAATATCTCTCAAAATCTGTGTTAGTGAGCCCATCTCCTCTGCCGAGATAATCCATCCACCTCACAGGTGTGGAATATCAAGATGCTGATTAGACAGCATGATTACTGCACAGACCTTAGGCTGGCCACAATAAAAGGCCACTCTAAAATGTGCAGTTTTATCACACAGCACAATGCCACAGATGTTGCAAGTTTTAAGGGAGCATGCGATTGGCATGCTGACTGCAGGAATGTCCACCAGAGCTGTTGCCCATGAATTGAATGTTCATTTCTCTACCATAAGCCGTCTCCAAAGGTGTTTCAGAGAATTTGGCAGTACATCCAGCCGGCCTCACAACTGCAGACCACATGTAACCACACCAGCCCAGGACCTCCATATCCAGAATCTTCACCTCCAAGATCGTCTGAGGCCTGCCACCCAGACAGCTGCTTGCAACAAATGGCGTTGCACAACCAAATAAATTCTGCACAAACTGTCAGAAACCATCTCAGGGAAGCTCATCTGCATGCTCTTCGTCCTCGGGGTCTCAACCTGACTGCAGTTCATCGTCAAAACTGACTTAAGTGGACAAATGCTCACATTCGATGGCATCTGGAACTTTGGAGAGGTGTTTTCTTTACACATAAATCCAGGTTTTCACTGTACAGGGCAGATGACAGATAGTATGTATGACATTGTGTGGTTGAGCGGTTTGCTGATGTCAGTGTTGGTGGCGGTGGGGTTATGGTATGTGCAGGCCTATGTTAAGGACAACGAACACAGGTGCATTTTATTGATAGAATATTGAATGCAAAGAGATACCTTGACGATATTCTGGGGCCCATTTTTGTGCCATTCATCCACGACCATCACCTCATGTTGCAGCATGATAATGCATGGCCCATGTTGCAAGGATCTGAACTCAATTCCTGGAAGCTGAAAACATACTGGCCAGCATACTGACTGGAGATGTCCCCTATTGAGCATTTTTGGGATGCTCTGGATTGGATGGATCTTTTGGATGGAACTTGTTCAAGTTCCTGACAATATCAAGTAACTTCTCACAGACATTGAAGAGGAGTGCACCAACATTACACAGACCACAATCAACAACCTGGTCAGCACTATGTGAAGGAGATCTGGTTTTCAGACCCCCCACTGGTGCACTGGTGTGGCCAGCCTAAGGCACACCAGTGCAAAAATCATGCTGTCTTATCAGCATCTTGATATTCCACACCTGTGAGGTGGATGGATTAGGATGATGGATGGAGGAGAAGTGCTCACTAACACAGATTTAGACAATGTTTAAGAGAAATAGGCCTTTTGTGTACACAGGAAAAGTCTTAGATCGTTGAGTTCAGCTCAAAAAAAATGGGGGCAAAAACTAAAGTGTTGCGTTTATAATTTTGTTCTATGTATATATATATATGGTGGTAAAGTGGTAAAAATCTGCCACCATCACAGCCCTAGTAAAATTTATATATTTCTTGTTTTATACAGCTTAAAGGTGCCATCTGTCATGTCTGGCAAAAAACATATCAAGTCATACTCCACATTCCATACCAGATGGGAGCATTATGCCTCAATAAAGTGAATTGGTCTACTCTAGAGTAACAAACGAGAAACGGCATAGCCTCTATGCTCTGCCCCTACCTTCACAACAACCCTACAGCCATAGCCGAAGCCTAAGAGGACGTTTTGCCTCCAGAGGAACGTTGGGTGATGTCAAGTGATTTTGAAACATGACATCTTCAAGATACTCCCCTTCACCTTTACCAGTGAATATGCTCCTATTCGTTTTGTTCATATTACATTTTAAGTTGTTTATACACATTATTTGAATTAAATTAATTTGACAGACAGCATTCTGTCAACATCATTGGTAAACATCAGACAGCTGAGGTTGACCAAGCTAGCGCCAACCAACGTAACCAGAGCTGCCAACTCTCAAGCATTCACCGTGAGACACACGCAATTGACTCTTTTCACACGCTTTCACGCCACACATCAATTTTCTCACGCCCAGAAAAACCACGAAGCAAAGAGGACACGGAGACCAACAGACTAGACAGAGCAGCTTAGTTATTATATAAAAAAAATGGGTAACTTATAGCTAGCTAATTATCAAACGCAGCTACGATTAGCCATCACTAACATTAGCACGTTTATCGAACAGCCTTCGATACATTTCTATGTTATACCCTGTAGCGGGTGGTGGTCTCTTGCCAAGGGCTTGAGCCATCCTTCCTCTCTCTTCCCTGAACTGAAATGAAGTACTGGGCTGTACTTTCCACATGATTGACATCAGGTTCAGGTACGCCCACAAGCCGTGCGAGTTATTAGTGTATTACAGGTTGGCTGGTGGTTATGTTGCCCGCATACCGCCGCCCATGGCCGAAACTGGTATTACGACACTTGTTGGGCCAGGGCTAGTAATGCTAATTAAGGTTGATATCTCTGCAGCACTATAACTTGACATTTTTTTAATGACATCATCGCCCTTATTTCTTCTCATTCATGCGTGTTGGTAATTTTTTGGATATTTTTACCTCAATTTTTGCATATGGCACCTTTACAGACCCTGGGGTCAAACTGACCGAATAGAAAAATGATGCTTAAAAATGTTTTACGGGTCTCCCTATTAAATTAGTAAAACACATTACAGTAACATTACAGTAGACAAGACAGTTAATCTAAAGCAAGAAAAGTAAATTGTGTATTTGCAGATGTTCTCTCAGATTTTAACATTATACCAAAAATAAATACATTTTACTTTTATTTCAGAATTCATTGAAGAAAAAGAGGAAAATGAAGAATCAAGTGAAGTTGAGGAGAAGAATCATGTGAAAACTGGCGGAAAACTTTCCCAGTGCGGTAAGAGTTTCACACAATCATCAAACCTTAAGTATCACGTGAACATCCAAACTGGAGAGAAGCAGCATGCATGTGATCAATGCGGTAAAATGTTTTTATGGGCTTCACTTCTGAAGAAACACTTGAAAGTTCATGCAAAGAAGAAGCCACATTCATGTCATTTGTGTGGTAAGAGTTTTTTGCATCTACAAAGTTTGAAAGTACATCAGAGAATACATACTGGTGAAAAAGAGTACATGTGCTGTGGGTGTGAAAAAACTTTTAGTTCAGAGAGCAGTTTAAAACTGCACGAGAGGGTTCACACTGGAGAAAAACCTTACAAGTGTTCACACTGTGACATGAGATTCGGTGTGTCATCAAGTCTGAAAACACATGAGAGGTTCCACACTGGAGAGAAACCTTACAAGTGTTCACACTGTGACAAGAGATTCAATAATTTATCACGTCTGAAAACACATGAGAGGATTCACACTGGAGAGAAACCTTACAAGTGTTCACACTGTGACAAGAGATTCAGTCAGCCAATAAATCTGAAAACACACGAGAGGATTCACACTGGAGAGAAAGTACATAACCGCAACATACCTGGGAATCGTTTCATTGAGTCATCTGTTATACACAAAAACCAACCACAGTAAGGCCCCATACATGCGGAGACACATTTAGTTGTATATGTAAATATGTTGTATGGTATATGCGTTTTGTCCAAACGGATCCAGCATCCAGGGCAGTGAAAACGCTTTTTTTTTTTTAACCGGGTCCCAGAGTGGATAAATCTGAAAATGACACCTTTGGGGTTTTGTGTTCTGCCAATCTGTATGTTTTGTGAAACAATGATGTCATCACCCCACGTCTCAACCATAGTCAGACACCGTTACGTCATGTAACACCAACAACAATGGAGGACTACATGTACAGTATTGTTCAAAATAATAGCAGTACAATGTGACTAACCAGAATAATCAAGGTTTTTCGTATATTTTTTTATTGCTACGTGGCAAACAAGTTACCAGTAGGTTCAGTAGATTCTCAGAAAACAAATGAGACCCAGCATTCATGATATGCACGCTCTTAAGGCTGTGCAATTGGGCAATTAGTTGAATTAGTTGAAAGGGGTGTGTTCAAAAAAATAGCAGTGTGGCATTCAATCACTGAGGTCATCAATTTTGTGAAGAAACAGGTGTGAATCAGGTGGCCCCTATTTAAGGATGAAGCCAACACTTGTTGAACATGCATTTGAAAGCTGAGGAAAATGGGTCGTTCAAGACATTGTTCAGAAGAACAGCGTACTTTGATTAAAAAGTTGATTAGAGAGGGGAAAACCTATAAAGAGGTGCAAAAAATGATAGGCTGTTCAGCTAAAATGATCTCCAATGCCTTAAAATGGAGAGCAAAACCAGAGAGACGTGGAAGAAAACGGAAGACAACCATCAAAATGGATAGAAGAATAACCAGAATGGCAAAGGCTCAGCCAATGATCACCTCCAGGATGATCAAAGACAGTCTGGAGTTACCTGTAAGTACTGTGACAGTTAGAAGACGTCTGTGTGAAGCTAATCTATTTTCAAGAATCCCCCGCAAAGTCCCTCTGTTAAAAAAAAGGCATGTGCAGAAGAGGTTACAATTTGCCAAAGAACACATCAACTGGCCTAAAGAGAAATGGAGGAACATATAAAGTGAAAAAAATAATAAAGTGAAGTGACATT
This sequence comes from Carassius auratus, assembly GCF_003368295.1. Lineage (NCBI taxonomy): Eukaryota > Metazoa > Chordata > Actinopteri > Cypriniformes > Cyprinidae > Carassius > Carassius auratus. The sequence goes on from NW_020524644.1 coordinate 28,434, forward strand.
CAGCCAAGTATGGTGACCCATACTCAGAATTTGTGCTCTGCATTTAACTCATCCGAAATGCACACACACAGAGCAGTGAGCACACACACACACACTGTGAGCACACACCCGGAGCAGTGGGCAGCCATTTATGCTGCGGCGCCCGGGGAGCAGTTGGGGGTTCGATGCCTTGCTCAAGGGCACCTAAGTCGTGGTATTGAAGGTGGAGAGAGAACTGTACATGCACTCCCCCCACCCACAATTCCGTCCGGCCCGAGACTAGAACCCACAACCCTTCGATTGGGAGTCCAACCCTCTAACCATTAGGCCACAACTTCCCCGTGGTGGGGACTGATGAGAGTAAAATTGTTCTTTTTGGGTCCAAGGGCCACAGGCAGTTTGTGAGACGACCCCCAAACTCTGAATTCAAGCCACAGTACACAGTGAAGACAGTGAAGCATGGAGGTGCAAGCATCATGATATGGGCATGTTTCTCCTACTATGGTGTTGGGCCTATTTATCGCATACCAGGGATCATGGATCAGTTTGCATATGTTAAAATACTTGAAGAGGTCATGTTGCCCTATGCTGAAGAGGACATGCCCTTGAAATGGTTGTTTCAACAAGACAATGACCCAAAACACACTAGTAAACGGGCAAAGTCTTGGTTCCAAACCAACAAAATTAATGTTATGGAGTGGCCAGCCCAATCTCCAGACCTTAATCCAATTGAGAACTTGTGGGGTGATATCAAAAATGCTGTTTCTGAAGCAAAACCAAGAAATGTGAATGAATTGTGGAATGTTGTTAAAGAATCATGGAGTGGAATAACAGCTGAGAGGTGCCACAAGTTGGTTGACTCCATGCCACACAGATGTCAAGCAGTTTTAAAAAACTGTGGTCATACAACTAAATATTAGTTTAGTGATTCACAGGATTGCTAAATCCCAGAAAAAAAAAATGTTTGTACAAAATAGTTTTGAGTTTGTACAGTCAAAGGTAGACACTGCTATTTTTTTGAACACACCCCTTTCAACTAATTGCCCAATTGCACAGCCTTAAGAGCGTGCATATCATGAATGCTGGGTCTTGTTTGTTTTCTGACAATCTACTGAACCTACTGGTAACTTGTTTGCCACGTAGCAATAAAAAATATACTAAAAACCTTGATTATTCTGGTTAGTCACATTGTACTGCTATTATTTTGAACAATACTGTATGTGCTCATGCTGCAGAAGCTACTGAGCCTGTAATCTTGACTAAACTTAGTAGTAGAGCAGCACGATATTGGGAAAAAAACTCACATCGTGATAATGCATCGGCGATGTATATTGCGATAAAGAAAAATAAAATCACTATGACTTGAACAGCTCTATTTGGGGGAAAAAATATTGGGGGTGATTTTGTAGGTGAATAAATCATAGATAACAGAGATATTTATAATAGATAAATGATACAAATTAAATAAAAAAAGTGTTTTATATTCTTCAGGTAAGTCAAACTGTTAACTGTTACAGTTAAGTCTAATACGTTACTGCTGCAAATCATTGCTGACAGAATGCAGTGTTTATAATCTATAGATTGTAAAGAGGATGTAGCACACGCACTGTCAAGTCAAGTGCCAGTGGATTACAGACTTGCTCCCACGAGATCTAACGCAACAGAGAGCAGCGCGGGACAAGTGTGTGTGCAGGACATCTATTGCACAAAATAAAAATGAACTCATATAAAATATAAACGATTAACATGTGCAAGTGTATGCAGAGCTTCTATTTAGGCGTCTGTAGCCTGCTATGTCTAGTCTGTCAGTCTCCCTGTCCTCGATTTTTCTGTGCATGAGAATGGATGTGTGGCATGAGAGCGTGTGAAAAGCATCAATTGCGTGTGTCTCACATTTCATTTATTTTATTTACATTTTATTGCATTTGTATTAGTTGTTTGAAGAGTAAAAAAAAATCAGTGGGTCTTAAGTCTTTTCTTTAATGAGCAGGATCTGCTTTCATTCAAATGTTATTAGAGGGCACCGGCAAGTGTCACACCATCATTCTTCGCAGGCAAGATGGTGGCGCCCATAGAGTTCGCAGCGGATTTGTGTATAACAGGGATTGATGCGAGATAATGATCCAAAAGCACACCTTTTGTGACTTTCTTGTTTGTTTAATTTCTTCCTTTAATATAGGCTAAGCAATTTGTCATTGTTGCTGTTTTCATTTAAAATAAATAAAACATTGAACCACAAATGAAGTATTTGTTTTGAAAAGAGAGAAAATACTTCATTTATTTTGGTTACAATATCCATCTTATTCGTTATTTTTAATAAAAGTAAGATCTTTAAATGCCTATGGGACTTTGTACCATTGTACTATTTTATTGCTTATGTCACAATAAAGTCAAGTTATCTTTATTTATATAGCGCTTTAAACAAAATACATTGGCTCAAAGCAACTGAGCAACATTCATTAGGAAAACAATGCGTCATGACAAATGTCAAATGACAGTTAAAGGCAGTTCATCATTGAATTTAGTGATGTCATCTCTGTTCAGTTTTACTTCAGTTTTTCCTCCCCTGCCTTGCCTGCTTTGCCTGTCTCTTGTCTTGTCTACTTTGAGAGACTCTCTCTGCACTCCTTTCCTAAACTGAAACATGGATTTGATAAATTGGTCTCTCAACGCAATTGACACCACCCAGCAAACATTGGTCCGACGGCGACGTCGTGTGGCCGGCCAAAAATAGTCGCGGTAGGACGGCATAAATCGGTAGAAATATGTAACGCAGAAGATTTCCTAAAAATGCATTCAGATATGTTTGTACACGTTTATAGTTATATGGGGTTTCATGTATAATTGTTTCTTTGACTTTTAGATACGTGTAGTTCAATATTTACCCGCGTTGTGAATCGGTTGTGAGAGGACGTCACCTAGTGACGTCATTTACACGTGCGTTACATGTCCATCATGACCCTCTGTGAAATCCTTGTGGAATATGCAAAAGCTGTGCTTACACCTTGATTAATACTGCAATATTTAATTAAAGTGCACCAAGTAGTTTTTAAGAGGTTTTAAAGAGGTTGTGAATAGACGTCCACTGACGTCTTTTACACGTCTCGTTATGGTTTGTGAAAAGATGTCCAAGCAAGACTAGCAGGAAAAAAAAATTATATACAAAGTAAATATATTCACTTTATCTTGTTTAAAAAAATTATAATCACAAAGAGCCCAGTGTGGTTGAGGGATTGCAAAGCAATGCTGCAATTTAGTCATTATTTCAACCTGTTTTATGTATTTGTTGTTATTATTTTTATTGAATCTATGCATATACATGTGAAACAGATATATACCCGGTCACAATTTCGTTCTGAGTTGAATGTAATTACTAAAACGGTGCTGCCAAGATGTAGACACAAAACATACTGATGTATTTCGTGATATTACAAAATCCCGCGATAGGATAGATTATCTCGCGAGATCTCGCTTTCTTCCGGAAGTTTTGTATTATTTGATTAACGTGCTTGAGTTTTACTTGTTTGACACGAAGGAACCGAGAGAAATGATGCCCACGTTGTCAACTGAAATTCACTGAGTATGGCTAAAATTAGCTAACGTTAGAAAGCTAAAAGTTACTTATATTGATGTGATTTTTATTGGTACGCTTTAATTAATTATTCAGGGGACATCACAGCTCTCCTGTCTTATCAGAAATTTCCTGTTCACTTTCTCACAGTTACACTGTGAGTGTTTCTCAAGGGCATCACATTAACTCATAACACCTTTTGTACAATAAAATTAAAATCTAATGCTTGTTGATTACCTTTTTCTAATGTTTCATTCATGATTCATTCATCTTGGTCCAAGGTTTTTTTTTTAGCTGTAGACCATAAAGATATTTTGAAAATAAGTGCATGTCATTTATCTCAAATGTTTTATTTTATTTATTTTAAAAATACATGTATTCTCTTCCCTCAGATGCTGTGAAGAGGTGGAGACTCTGAATGGGATGCAGCAATGACAGAACAACTGAAGCTTGCTCCGGGAAGAGATGGGGGTGGAGGTTACAAGAAATGAGCCAAACAACTGTAGTTTGTTTTTAAGGGATAGTTCATCCAAAAATGAAAATAGTCATTTTCTCACCCTCATGTTACGATCATAATAATTTTTCCTACAGTGGCAGTGAATGGATTGTGAGATCTGCTTGGTTACAAACATTCTTCCAAATATCTGTGTGTTTATGAGACAACTGTGTAAGTCAATGACAAGATTAATAAACAATTAATAAAAAGAAACCATCTTTTAACATTCTAGTAGAAAACATTCTCAGAAATGTAATATTTTAATTAATGTCGGTTCTATACAGTTTAAAAACATTTACCCCACTTTGATTTCATAAATAGCAATGATTTCAAACATATTTTATGATGAGGGTCTTATGTTTTATGATTTTCTTGTCACATGACAACAATGGCTCCTGCAAGGTGTTTATGCCACATGTTCAAATATTAATATGAATAATAATCTTAATATTATATGATTAATGTATTTTAAAATAAATGCATTTAATATTGATTTATATTATATATTAAAAACATTAATAAACACTTCAAATATAACAAAACAATAATAATGGACTTTAAGATTGAGTATTTCAGCACTTTTTATTCAGTGATGCCCCTCATTAAATCATATTTGTGATGAAAAAAAATGGTAGGCCTGTAAACTTATTTCAGAAATCCAAAATGGATACAAAGATAACATTGAAAAACAAATTTTTAAATATATTATCATCTTTAAGATTCTTATTTGTCATTGTCCCAGTAAAGCAAACATGAAAACCATATCGTCAGAACACAGAAAGGGTATACAGGTTTGAAACATGAGGGTGAGTAAATGAAAGAATTTCCCCTTTATATAATAATTCAGTATTTTGTAATTAGTATTTTATTTTGGTTAACAGATGCTAAACTGTTCAAAAACAATAAAATGTGCTAAATCAGAACATGCTTCTTTTTTTGCATATGTCCACAAATAATGTGTTATTGTTTGTGATGTACATGTGATTAAGATGTTTTATAGACGTTCATGTCTGACTGGACCGATCTTGAACTTTTGTCAAGATGTTTTAAACCTCAAGACATAATTGATTGCCTTGCAAGATGTTACACAGTGGGTGTGTGATTAATTTTATATGCAGGCTTTTATATACATACACTTAAACTATGCAGCAACGCATTTAAAAATCCAGAAGACAACGACGTCCAGAAATCGGCGCATTTAGACGTCCAGGGACGTGCAGAAAAGACGTGCAGTTCACGTCTAGAAGACGTCAAAGACGTCGGTTCAACTTTCATTTTGGAACTATTTTTCAACCATAACGGGACGTCTCGGATGGACGTCTTTTCAACGGTCAAAAGACGTCCAAATGTTTGCTGGGCATCTTCTCGACGAGGAGCTTGGGTTCGGGGGAACCTGACTGCCCTGCCGGAACGTTCGCAGCTGGCTACACGATGGACGCGTGGGCGAATTGGCGGGTCGTGCGTCTGCGGCTCTTTCCGTGGAGGACATTGAAGACATCTTAGAGAGCTGCACGGGTCCGATTTTGTAAATCCGCACCCGCCCGTACCCGCAGTGTTTAAAACCGCATCCGATCCGTTTTCCGACAGCAGCACTAATTAAAATCTGCACCCGAAAATCAAATCAGTTAAGCAAAATCACATTAGACACACTTTTTTCGAATTTTATTGCCAGGTCATACAGAAGTTATTTATGGAAAACTCTTTTTTAAAAGGAGTTTTTTATACATTGTATCTTAATTTTGATCAATGTTTTATCTATCAATTGCCCATATTTTAATAAATAAGAAGCAAATATATAGCAGACAATGAAATAACCTTAGTGTAATTGACAGAATTACTAAAAAATATTTCGCTACCTTTAAATTTAAATATTTTATGCATAATATAAATGCATGCATGGTCTATTTCCCTCATATTAAATATAAAACGCATGTGGACTGATATTTTCCAATGTCTGGACTCCTTTATTAATGGAGTAGGCTATATAAAGAGACGTTCAATATACTGGTATTAAATGCATTTTCTGTCGAAATACGTGCTCTTTGCAAAGAACCATGGTCCATCAATCACTGATCACATTAGAATAATGTAGAGCCCTGAAATGTTTGGAGTTTCAAAAGTAAAACTGTAGTAGAAAAAAAAAGGAAGAGACAGAGAATGTCATAATTTGTATGTCACATTTTTATTGGTGTGCATTCATATGCAAACAAATGTTTGATGGATTTTGTTTTTTTTATATATAATGATTTTTATATAATGTTTCTGAAAGGTTTAAAATGTGCATATGTGAAAAAAAAAAGTCATACAAGGACTGTTTTCTTGAGAACGTCATATTTGCGTTGAGAACTGTGGACTTTGACCTCTCAAGTTCAAGAGGGGAGGGGTCGCAGAGGAGAACGAGAGGAAGCTCGTGGGAGGGAAAGGAGTGTTCGCAGCGGAAAAAAAAAACTGGCAGTGAGTCAACGCTCACGGACATTTTGAGTGGCAGGCCAGTGACTAAAGTTGCGTGAGTTGCTTGTGTGACTGTGTCACGCATCAGGTTTGCAGCTGGCAGCACGCAAGAACATTTTGAGGGAGTTTGGAAAGAGGCTGCACACTTCAACTCCGTGTGAGTCAAATTTATGCACGAGCATAGCACGTGAGAGAATCAAAGTTTTTTTTATTCCGTTTATTTGTTTTATTAGAGTGAGAATTCATCCGGAAGAATAATCCCGTGTTTCATTTCTCAAGTTCAGTGATGCAGTTATAATAAATTGGGTAATTTGGTTGAAATCCGGAAGAATATACTCGTGTTTTTTTTATTAGTTCAGTGGAGAAAAAAAAAGTATCACCGTTGTGTGCGTAGTTAGGAGGCAAGTGCGTGCATATTTTCGTTAAGAAACAGAGACCGTCGAGTCAAGATTTGGAGCACTGCATGGACTTTAGCGGATCCATCTCAAGAGTTAATCGACATCCACTCAACGTCGTCACGGGACACGACGGGGTTGCTGTTTATCATCTCGTCAGGACGTGAAGATTAGAGGTTTCTATTCTGAAATTGGAATTTTGTGTTTCCTGGATTCGTGAGTACATTGGTTTGCATCAAAAGAGCTCCAACTAGCGCGCCATCGGTGTACTGAAAATCCCAGCTGGGTAAAATTCAAAGTGTTACCTTATTCATTGTATTTTTGTTTTGTTTTGGGGGAACAGTGATTATTTGAATTTATTGCTGTTGATTTTGTGACTTTGTGAATTTGATCATTCGAGAAGAGAAAAATCACACAAAGACAAAAATAGTTCAGAGGAAAATAAATAAATATATGTTTATTGATCTGGTATAATTTTGTGTGATTTCTGTGGAAAAAAAACACTTGCTATTTAATTTTTCCTGTGAAATATTTGTATTTACATAGTTAAGTGTAAACACATTTTTTTTAGTTCCAAATAGAAAACATAGGTTAAGATCTGAGATCTGGGTTATATTGGTACTGTAACTGTAAGAGAAGTGTGCCTTTACTGGGGTAGCGGATAAAGTAAAGATCCCTTAGCCAGATAGCTATCTTGTGAGCCACGTTTAGAGACGACCCGGCAGGAGGGCTACATTTTTTGGGGGCTCGTCCGGGATATTTCAGATCATTTCAGTTTGTGTTTTCAGAAGCTGTGAACGTGTATGTTCAGTGAAAATTTGGAAGTAATTTATGTGTATACATTGTTTCTTTGAGAATTATATGAAGAGAGCTTTAATGCTAAAACAGTCAGTTCCTGTTTTTTGAGTACATACTGTTGATGATGCAAGTGAACAAAATGGAGGTTAGTGAGATTATTGCTTGGTGCAGAGAGAAGGGTGTTGAGCTGGACAGGGTTATCATTCTGAGCAACGTACCTGCAGAATGTGAAGACAAAAATAGTCTATGATGTGCTGGATGCTGTCCTGGGAATGAGGAAATGCAAAGTGCTTGATCGCCATTCTGATAAGACTCAGCGACAACAGTTTCTTCTGATTGAGACCGCTAGCAAGGTTTCTGAGATGGCTATCCCTGCAGAGCTCGGAGGACCTGAAGTAGGTACCTGGTACACACAGGTTATTCATGTCGCAGCTGAGGCACCTAAACAGAACAGTGAAGATGAATTTCAGACTAAGCTGATGTCTTTTCTTCAAGCGGAAGGAAAGTCGCTATCTGACATTCCAAGTTTAGCTTCCCTGCACCTGTGCTTAACACTAAGCTTGTTGATGCCATAAATTCCCTTGTTCAAACGTGTCATGTGGCATCGTCTGAAGAGAGAGCTGGATATAGGAAGTTGCGTCCCTTCTCGGGTTCATTCCACTCCCATGGAGAGGATGAGTATGAGGTCTGGGTGGAGCAGACCACCACATTCTGGAAGAGTGGCAGTATTCTGATAATGTTAGGAAGCAGAGACTAGTAGAGTGTCTCAGAGGTCCTGCAGCAGACATTGTAAGGTTTGAGAAGACTGGTAACCCATCCGCTACCTTCAATGATTACCTTAGTGCACTAGAGTCAGCGTTTGGCACTACGAGGATGCTGCAGACTTGATGTTAAAATTTCGGAGCACTTACCAGAGCGAGGGAGAGAAGCTCTCAGCCTACATAATGAGGTTGGACAGGATGCTGCACAGTATGTTGAGGAAGAGAGGCATTGAGTTCCCTGCAATGAATCGTCTCCGGATGCAGCAAATAGTTAGA